>NC_060281.1:4397458-4554297 GCF_021613505.1 Equus quagga
ACATCTTAATATAGAGTAAGAATGATTAATTTCATTTTTAATAAATAATGATTAATTCCATTTGCCCGTAAATAATGATTAATCCTAACAGGAAACAGAACTTCTATCCTGGATATTAAAGAATTGTATAACTTTGAGGAAGAGTAAGAGAAGAAGAGCATCTCAGGCTGAGGAAAGAGGTAAATCTTGTATTCCTTACACAGGCGTCATTTTAGTAAAAAACGGGAAACCTCCGGTGTGCAGTGCATGGGATTATGTAGCAGAAATGAGTTTGGAAGGTGAATTGAAAGGCCCAATTGAGATAAGTATATATAAATTTCAGAAAAGAGCCAGTGATTTACATTGTCCTTTAAGAGTTAATTATCAATTTTGATGGAAGATATGGGTGCAAAGACAAGAACGTGCACAGACGGAGGCCTAGTAACAGACTTGTCCTAACAGCAGGAAGACCAAAGCCTGGACTCAGTGGGCATCGGCGGGCTCCCAAAGGAGGGCTATGCAAAGGACACTACACGTTTAGAAATTTGTGGGAAAAAAAACGATGCAGATTAATTGGTTATACACAATGTCCTCAACACCAATAACAACAAAAATAAATGATGGTAATGGAGGAGAATGTCTGTGAACAATGGAACAACTTAACTTCCTTTACATCTTTTGAAGTGAAACATGCATGATGGCAGGTAAAATCTAGGCAACTTTCGCTCTAAATATATTCCTTCTTTTCCTTCTTTTTTAAATCTTTATTGAGATATGATAGATATAAAAAGATGCATATATTTAATATATAAATATAGTAACTTTTATTTCTGAAGAAAATTTAGAAGAGGCAAGGAGAGTTAACAGAAGTTTTAAGAGAAAAATGCTTCTATCTGTTTCAAATTTTAACTGGTCTCCAGATTATGGTAATCTAATTAAAATTCTGGCTTTGATAATTTTAATGTTTTATTGTATTAGATCAAAAAATTAAATATAAATGCTCATTTTTTGGAAATAGATGAATTTGAAGATGAAATCTAGAAACAACAGCAATTATTTTTGTGTTACATATTGTGTCCAAATAAAATTAAAGTATTATATCAAGTTTGTAAAAATCTTTCAATCCCTGTGTATATGGATAACATCTTGCAGTATCTTCATTCTAGACATTCCGTTGTTTCTTTGAATAGGAAAAAAAATCCATTAAGTTGAAAAACTCCAACCAAAGACATTATAAAATAAATGATCTTTGTGTAATTTAGCAATATATTGTTTTTTGCTCCCAAGTTTGGCAATTTATTTCTTCTTAGTCTACATTATTTTTTGGTTCAAATTCTGCCTTTCTATCTGATAACATTTTATCAAATGATCTCCTGGAATATTCATGTTATAAGTTAAACAGTTTTAAAATATCATTTTTCTTTCTTCTCAGGTGCCAAAAATCAAGAAAAGCAGACTATTACAAGAGTTTTTCTCCCACAGTGAGTTTTATGTCTTTCACGACCCTTATGGGGAAAATTTTCCATTGGTCAATGGCAAATTAGATGAGCAATTTACATTATTTTTACTGGGCACTGTGGTGTGATTGCATTCACATTGAACAAAAATTCACCCTCTATGATGAGGAAGTGCTTCAGGCAAAGAGTATGGAATTGATATATTTAATCTTCCTCTTGCAACTGAATAAGCATAATCAAGAATTTTAAAAGCTTGATTAATCAAGTGATAAATGCAATTCATAAATTGAAAGTACATTTTTTCCCATTTCTCCATTATATGAACTGTTCACTCTCAATTTTAAAGAACTTGTTTCACATTAACACAATGAATAACAAAAAACGAAGGCAGTCTGTTTCCTAACAAGAAACTGATAGAGGTCAGATTAAACTACAAAGCTCTATATTTTATAATCTTGATAATGTGCTTATTTTCTTAGTGTCTTAAATCATTCTCCTCAAAGCAAATATCGTCTGTCTTACTTTGGAAGGAAAAAAGATGCTAACTAAGAATAATTGTCACTTAGGGAGTAATACCAAATCTGGTAGAGCAATCAAAGTGAAATATAATTTAATATTTGCAGTTGGTTACTTTCCCTACTATTATACAAATAGTCATAGTATTTGTAATATGTTTACCTTACTTTGCTAGTGTACTTAATTTGATAACAGTAAACTCAAAGAGTAAAAGCTTAGCTTCCTTAGACTTGCAAACTCTGTCCAGATTCAGGCTTAGTCGGCCTCTCTTTAGTCCCCGCCCCCAAGGTTTCCCCTCTGGGAGGGTAACTGTTTACTAGAAATCCTCCTTCTGGGCAGACCTTAAATGACACTTTTTTCCGCAGTTATTTAAGACTGGTGAAAACTCTTCTGAGCTTATATGCCACTTTTTCTTGGATTCTTTGCTTCTTCATAAAACAGCTTAAAAACCTAAAATGTCTCAAGTGAAAAACTGATGCAGATTGTCAGGCTCTCCTTTCGCTCCAGAGTGTTTACCCTTCATGTCAGACTTAGGACATAATTACACCTTCTTCTGCCTACCTAGCTTCTTTACGGGCACCCTCTGACTGGCTTCACAGCTTCCAGCCTGCAGAACTCAGGACTTGGAAAGCATCTTGCAGCCTGTGGATGTCACCTCAGTGAACTGTCCAGAATTATGACGCAGAAACTCATTGTTCTTTCAGATGCTCCCCATTTACTATACTAGACTCTTTTGTTTTTCATTATCTAAACTTTGTAGTTTTTCTTGTCACAAGATTGATATGGTACAAGCTTCTCCACCACAGCTGTGATCCCTGGGGTTTTAGATTGAGCAACTGGTTAGACAGTTGGTGCCATTTACTATGAGGTGACATATTTACACAGAAGCCCATATGAGGTCAAAAGAAAATCATTCTACTTTGGGTATATAAAAGTTGAAAGGCAAAATTTTGCAAAACGCATGTAAATTTTGAGATGCACTGTGTAAAGTGAAATTTTATACGGTGGACAGGATCAGGGAACAATTTTACATATTGATCTGCCTCATTCTTTAAATTTAACAATTAAGTGTCCACCACAGGCCAGATACTATTTTCATGGCGATATACAATGATAAAGATGCATCTGTTTTAAAGACATTCAATTACATTAAAAGACATTAAAATAACTCCATGCCTTCCAAATCCTAATGTTTGCAAAAATTTTATATAATGTATAATAAAAATCTACTATAATATGGAATTTTTGTTATAATTTGTAATTTTATTACTGAATATCAGTCGTGGATATTTCTTAGTTAAAATCTTGGTTTACGACGTCATAGAACTTTTTTCATTTCTCTGAAATATATTTAGCACTATATGCACTATATGGTTAGGTTCAATACTGTTTTCAATAACTATTTAAAAGCCATTTTGAGAAATTTCCGTGAAAAAGCATTGACCTGAGAGTTGGGGCCAGGCTGTGTTTGCTCATTCAGTTGTACCTCTCCAGTAGGCCCTGTCCTGTTCGACACAGAGTGTGGCTCTGCAATGAAATTCAATGACATTTAGTATCTTTAACACATGTCTATTTTCTGATTTGGCTTTAGTTATGGAGGTTTACATTCTCTACATGGCAGGAAATGAATCGATTCGTTTTCACATCTTTATTTGTTATTATGTGATGGTATATGCAATGTATTACACTTTAGTTGGAGTTGGTCAGAGAAATAGGAAAAGGGAAGTATCTCAAGTATTGGGTGTTTAATTTGCCGACATCACCTCCTATAAAAATTCCAACAACTCTGTAAGGAAGTGGCTACCTTCACATGTGTGTACTTGTGAAAAATTAAGATATGCAGCTTAAAATGTTGGCAATTTTTACAAATTTAGTAAGTGGTATTTAAGGTTTTATAAGAAAGAAAAAAGACCACACGTTGTACCTGAGACAGAATACGGCAAGTGTGGAAGAGCAGATCCAGGGTCTTACTCCCTCTTATATAAACATACAGTAAATGAAAATTATCCATGTACATTATATGGTTTTTTCTCAGAGAAAATCATATTAAGGCTTTTATTATCCTAGTTTCCATTAAATACTCTTAGAGGTTAGAAAATAGACATTTTTCAGATAAATCTATAATTTTTAAATGCCTTAAAAATCTGTTTCTTTTCCATTACACTTCCAAAATTTGCCCCATACTATTAAAATAGCTGCCTTATTCGTTTTTCCTCCAATTGTTACTTTCTAACTCATCACTCATGCTGCACCAGATATTATAATAAAATTATATGTGGTCATATAAATTACCCCCTTGTAATAAATATGCTGTATATATATATATTTATATAAATGTAAACAATACACATGCAAATAATCCCTAAGTGCTAGGCCAGTCGAAAAGCACTAAAAGTCATGGAGCAGCAGTCGTCAAAAATGACAGCGCATCAGAAGCTTCTGGAGGGTGTGTTAAATTGCAGATTGATGGACCCCACCTCTAGTTTTTGATTCAGTGCACCTGAAGTTGCCCCAAAACTTTCACTTTTAAAAAGTTCTCAGATGATGCTGGTGCAGTTAGTCTGTGGACTACACTCAGAAAACCAATGCTCTAGAATACAAGTATCAAAACATGTTTCTTTAAAACCTCACTATTTTAAACCTGTCAAGCATTCAGTTTTCCTTTGGCTAGCTTTTATTTCAAAGCAGTTAGCCAGAATCTGTTCCTAAACGTTCTGCTGCAATTTACACACTTCACGTGTAAGTAAGTCATATTAAAATAGAAACAACAGAATTATGAGACCCCTTAAAAACTGGAAATATTCAGTGTAATAATCTAACTTTTTACACATGACAAAATGTGTGCTATTAATAGAGCTTTATTTCCTTCTAATTTTACTCCTAGAAATAAAGACTAGAATAACAAGATGCATACTTAATTTGATGCACAATTGACTCTTCCTTCTTAAAAAAGATTTATTTACGAAAGAATTTGAATTTCTTTTCCTTTTGGAATTCACGATATTATAAATACCTGGGCTTTGTTGGGAATTTGATGAATGAAACACAAATGTGTGTACTTTCCTTTAGATCTATGAGTGAATTATGACCAATTTACCATATAGGATTGCCTCTGAATTTATTAGACATTATACATAGGGAAAAATTGCTCAAATTAAAATTTGTTTGAAGATTTTTCATGAATGTGATTCCAAATCTACTTCAAAGAGAAAGAGCTACTAATAAAAAATATATCATAAAATGTTCAAAAAGCTACAAGATCGACTGAGTATATCTATTGGCTACTCTTCCGAAAGGCTTGATATGACTATGATACAAATTATCACTACAAAATGTAAAATGATAAGGACAACAGTGTAAAGAAAAAACTTGAGCAAAGTTTATGAACAGAGTAGGCAAAAGAAGAAATATAAATAAATGGTCACTAAACCTGTGAAAACACATATTCTCACACTAATTGAGAAAGAGAAATAAAACAATGAAATAACGTTCAGAGGGTGTGAAGTACAATGGGAGAGCATTTTTCTACCTTTCAAACGGTCAACAATTAAAAATACAAATATTAATGATACCTAGCTCTGATTGACACCAGAGGGAAATAAAACACATTTTTAAAGGAGAATCTGGCAATATTTATTCAAATTGTACTTTAAATGCATGTGTGTCGTTTTATTCCTACTTCAAACTTTTAGAAGTCTATCTTACAGCAATATGAGCACCAGTAGCATCAATACTCACACAAAGACACTCATGACAGGTTAATTTGTAAAGGGGAAAATAAAACAAAAAGGGAAACTGGAAAGAATATGAATGCCCATCGAATGGAAAAGATCGAATATATTATATGGCCAATAGACATTATGCAAGTATTGAAAATAACTATCTAACTGTCACATATATGGTTATATATATACATACACACATATATGCTCATACATACACAAATCATGAGGTGGGGAGAGAGAAGAAGAGATTGTTAATTCTATTCTTCCAACTTCAAACCTCAGCTAGAATATTATTATATCTCCTGTGTACTGAGAAATTTTTTTATGTTCAAAGTATATATTTTTTTTTTTTTTGAGGAAGATTAACCCTGAGCTAACTACTGCCAGTCCTCCTCTTTTTGCTGAGGAAGCGTAGCCCTGAGCTAACAGCCGTGGCCATCTTCCTCTACTTTATATGTGGGACGCCTACCACAGTTTGGCGTGCCAAGCGGTGCTATGTCTGCACGGGGATCCGAACCGGCAGACCCCGGGCCGCCTAGCAGCAGAACAGGAGAACTTAACCGCTGCGCCACCGGGCCAGCCCCTAAAGCATCTTTTTTCTTGCAAGACTTATATTCTTTTTTCATCTTTATCTTGTTCGATTAGTTAGCTCATTCTTGGATTATCTTAATAATCATTTTTTTAATTTCCATACTCTTTTATGGAAATAATTTCTAATTCCTTCTCTTTCAGAGCATTCTGATCTTGCATTATGGGTAACAAATCCAGCTGTTCTATTGCTTCATCTTGATCCTCATCTCTGTGTCGGATTTCTTAAAAGGTCAGTATTTCTCGGTTGTCCCGCCCTATTTACAAATAAAAACACACCCGGACTGAAGTAGAGGGCTGCAGGAGTATTGTTCTCTACAGCTGTCTGTCTTGGTGGGCAGTGCCTTTGACGAGAGGCGGCTAAGCGGCCGGGTCTGCTGACACATGGCTTCAACAGACAGTGGGAGGGGACTCAGGAGGCGCCTGCAGACCCTAGGAAGTGTGAACCGCGCTGTATTTGCTGTTGAGGAGCGTTGCGGTGCTTTGTCTTGCTTCTCTCTCTCCCGTGGTTTTTGGAGGACCATATTGTCATGGAATTGAAATTCAATCCCTTGATGAACGACTCGGATTATTTTTTACTGTCCAATCCTGTCTTTCTTTATAGTCAAAGATCCTTCATTTAATATACATTTGCGGTTCCCTTATGAGAAATCTTACGTATCAATGGGGAATTTTTCTCTGCTTTTGTTTCTTCATTGACGTGATCCCACAAGCTGTTGAAAGACCTGAAATTTCTTAAAAGATCTCATCCCTTATGGCTCTCCTTCCAGTTTTTAGCACTTCTTCCACGGGACCTTCCACACGTGTGTTAGAGGCTCCAGTGCCCCCCCCCCCCCCCCCCCTCCGGCCCATTCCACAGGTGTCGCAGCTTCCCTGACAACTCACGGTCTTCCTTCTGAGGAGCTCTCCTTTACCTCTTTGTAAGACAATACTCAGTCTAATTCTCTTTTTTTCTAGCTTCTAACTTTGCTTTCTCCTCTCCTTACAGCCTTGACTTTATGCTCCAGGTCACAAACATTTATTTTTGTCGTCTCATACTGATTCATATTATTTCTATTGTTTCCCTACGTAAAATGCTATGATTGCCTTTGGCCTCATAATCTTGATGCCAATCATTTATGGCTGATGTTTTGTTCAAGTTAACTCATGTCCTGCAAGCTGGAACTGTTCAGTGACGTTTATTGCACCACTCTGGGGAGGCCTGTCCTGTGTAAATACAATTAATTATGCATTGCTCAACAGTGCCCTGGGACATGATATTTGCCAAAACAATATTTATCCAGGGGCAACCCAACTTAGTGGCTGGCTGGGAAATACGTTTTTCACACTATTTTCCTAAGTGTTCTCTTCACTTAGCATAATCCTTAAGGCATGATTTGACTTTTATTGGTTTTTCATTGCCAGTACGCAATTATAAACTCTGGTGCCAATGTTGAAAGACATTTCTAATCCTACCTGGAAGTCAAGAGTCACCGAGCATTTCAATTTCACAGAAGTAAAAGGCTCAAAAGAGCTTGCAGGTGGCGAGATGGGATCCGAAGCCTCACACGGATACTGTTGTTCTTGACAGATTCTGCGTTTCCCACAGAACAGCAGGATCTTAAAGGGAAATTTTGCTAAGAAAATTGATAGAATAGATGTTTGATTTGTGAAATGAAGGAAAATATCCCTACCAACGAAAATGTAATACAAATATGAAAAAGGAACTGAACAGACGTGAGAGTAACAAGTCACTCGATATATTCTGAATGTAATTGAACTTATTGTATTCATGTACTTTCAGAGATAGACAGAATTAACCTTATTTTTCTGTGATTTCTATCTGGCAGTTTGAAATCTGTGCCATTTTTGAAGCTTTTTTTTTTTAAAAAAAATATAATCAAATTAAATAGTGACTGTGGGTGATTGCAGTCCACTCGACCTCAGCACGTACTGGACGTAATTTAAGGATCATTAACCTCCACCCCTTAATTTCATTTCTTAACCTTTACTAATTCATTTCCACTCACTGACTAGAAATCACCCCTGTCTGATTTTAAATCTTCTTCCCTCAGTTGTTCCACTCCACAGGGAGAGAGGGGGCCTTGTTCTATAAGAATTTGCGGATTTCCCAGAGGTGGCCCTCTGCGACAATTGCCTGTCCATCTGGGAGTGGTAGAATGATGTTTTTAGTGGTGATAAAACTGTGGTGGCATATTCAACTGTATGCATAAGAGTTTAATCATTTCATAATGTGCCTGAATTATCTTCAAAGATGAATGCCTTTTTTCCTTCTCCAGAAACTGATGGCTTCAGGTAAAAAGGCTTAGTCTGGCACAAAAGTCAGTTTGAAGCACTTTGGACCGCTTCCCAGATCTGCTGTACCTCTTTTTTGTGCAATATGGTGACCTCAGCATTTTGTCTTTCAATATTTATTCTAAGAAAAAAGTAATTTTCATAACTAAATAAACAGTGATATCATTAAATTGGCAACATAACAGAAACATCTACATATATACTCTCTTCCCTTTTAAAATTGTAGATGGAAAAACACATCAGACAGCTGGGTTAACCAAACTTCATTTATAAAATTGAGAACATATAGATGGCTTTTCTCAAGATACAAAATATGTACGCTGTTACTTTTCATCTTTCAAATATAACTTATCATTGAATACCACAAAATTATGTCTATCAAATATTTGAGAAAAATGTGCTAAATTTAAAATTCAGTGAATTATACTTTGTTGAGAGCTTATACAACAAATGTTGCTGAGGGGGCAGGAAATGAAATACTGTTTAGTTAAAATATGTTGACATAGAAAACTGCTAGGTGCATTTCTTATGGGACGTTAGATTCATTATAAGTGGTTGGACTTTTAAGTTAGCGCTTTATTTGAGTTAGGTAGGTAAATAAAACCTGAAAATGTGAAAACAGAATGTATTTTTTAAGCTTTATATATTTTAAGTGCATTTCTTGTATCTGTGGTAAATTGAGCAAGTGAGAAAATACTTAAGTATTTACCACATACAAACGTGGCTCGTGGTACTGTGCCCATTACTCTGGAATCTAACAAGAAGCATGGGGTTTATTTCATTTTAAGGAGTTGATGTTGATAAAAAAAAAAAAGAGAAAAAATGTGCAAAACTAAATTACAGTTTTAGCAAACAATTGATAGGAGTTTTTGTCATATGAGACGTAGAAATGGAAGTCTTGTGGAAAAAGGATGCATTGTAAAACTCTGGTCAGAATCTGTGCTCTGTCAATGACTCTGAACCAGAACCAATCACTTTTGATGAATAAAGTTCCAGCTTGAATGCTGTCCCCTCAAATAGGGCTTCCCTGCCCAAAAAATTGTCCACGAGGACATCTTTTTCACTTCTGAATTCTTAAACCACTTAGCCATCAAATTTTGTATATGTGCATAATAATGGTATATATAATTTACATACAATATTTTCTATTATTTGCATGTTTTTATGGATGCATTCAGGCCTCCTAATGTGACCGTAACCTTCTCACAACAGAGACCTTTTACGTTACATTCCTTGTTTACCCACCAGACAGCAGAGTGCATTATATGTAGTAGGCACTCAATAAGTGCGTGTCAATTAAACATGATATGCCTGGATTGTAGAAGGTGTGGTTTGTGGCATGTGGCCGGCCCAAAGATGCTTTAAGAGGCCTGTGCCACATGAACTCTCTCCAGACACAGATGATTAGACCTTGCTTTCTGGCAAATAATCCTTAGGCATCCCAATAGCCTGTGATGTCTAAGATAACACCTCAGATTCTGTCTATTGAGAATGTAAACTCAGCCACGTAGAGAGGCTTATCATGAGTGATGAGCTGTGGATAGACCAGATAGGTCATAATAAAGAATCAGGGATGGACTATATTGAGCTGAAAGTAAGGTACCCAAATCGAGAGAAACAGGAAGAAGAAACAGATATGAAAGAGCAAGGAGTCCCAGAGAAATGCTGTCTTAGGTAGTAGAGGTTTTTGAGACAACAGTTTTAGTTTGCCAAGATTAGCTTGTGTTTCATTTTCTGCCTGAGAGGGTAGAAGATAGGTCAGAATATTCTATGTATAATTTGAGGGAAAAAGAATTCCTTCCAGTGATTTAGATGAGCAGATCTTGGATAAACCCCTCCCATTATTTGAGAATTATTGCTGAAATAGATAAGAATTAATGAGATTTCCTACAGCTCATCACTTAATTCACCAGAGCAGATAAATAAGGTAGGGCAGCTTCTTTCCTTAGTGAAAAAATAATATAGAAATTCAAAATAGACATATCCAGCCACTTTCTTTGCTTATCTACTTTAGATTGATAAATGTGACTTTAAACTTAATTTATATATATGAAATCAAATTCTGAAAATCATTTCCATGGATAAGAATAGAATGTAAATGCACAGAGTCTCACACCTTGCTAAGTTATCACCATTGGAATTTCTTCTACTCACAATTGAACAACCACATCATCACGTACACTTCAAGTAGCTTTTGAAGTACTGCTTGAACTCTGAACACTCGAAATTAAAAGCATGAGATCTATTAACATTCTAAGTGGGTTTTTAAAAATAATGTATGTATTTTATTTGACTGGACAGTATTCTAACAGCTGCCCAATCATTCTGTGAACTAGGTTGATGCCAAACCAGGGTATTCCTGATTCAATAGCATTTAGATGACAAACGCATTCTTTCATAAAAATCATGAGATAAATTGCTTATAAAATACTTATGATGTTCTTAACACAATTCAAAGAAGAGTATCCGAATATGTCGAATTTACTTTAAGCTTTAAATGCCATTTCCAACATTTACATTTGAGGTAATGTTCAGTTTGTTAAACTCACCACTGGCCAAAATGTGTCAAGAAGAGTCATTTAAAGTGATAAAACTTTCAATTTAATTCTGCAAATATTTATTGGGCAATTACAATGTGCAAGTCACTGCATTGGACTCAGTTAAGAAGACAAGATGAAAAAGACAAGGTCTCTGCCTTACATTCTGTGAAGAAAATGTAAGCAACTTTATAAGCTTGTAGTTGTTATCTTCAGAATTAGCTACACACATCTTTCCTGAATTGCTATTATAGTTTTCAAGGTGTAAGCCATATTTTCCAAAACTGTGACTATCTATTGCTTCTCAAAAAAAGTAATTCATAGGAACTGGTTCAACAAGCTCCTTTGATTTTTCTGTTAAAGGAAACAAATCCATGAGACAGTTGTGGTAAAAAAAAAAAAAAAAAAAAAAAAAGCAATTCTAGAAGCCAGGAATTCTTGCTTGAGTTTTCATATCTTCCACATCATATTTTCTCTTTTTCTAAATCACTAGTTTAAGAAATGCAAAACCATTGCCTTATCAATCTGGAGAGGATGTTAAGGAGGGCTACTTAGGGGGTAATTGGGGAGGGTCAGCTTGGCAAGTAAAGCATTTTCGAGAGAGAAAAAGGGAGTTGGTGCCATTTTCAATGAAAAAGGAAAATGTTGCAGAGAAGTAACAAAAACCCTCTACAAAATAGGAACACTCTTTTGCTTTTTCTTCTCTAAAAATGTATGAGGTGAAGACATGGGAATTCTTTAATTTATGGGACTGCCCTCATTTCTGCTGTCGAGTCTTGGCAAGCCGGGATTCAGCACAGTGAAGGCGAGATATGTTATCACGGCCTTGTGTGTTGAATATGACTTGCAACATCTCTTTGTTTGGCTAAAATGCCCAGAGAGTTTAAAACAAAACATTAAAATAACCAAATTCTTACAAAAATGAACACTGCTTATTTCTTCACTAGAGTTTTCTATGCTACTTTCATTTTTTATATAACCCTGACCTTTATTCTAATACATAATATTGTCTTCAAGTAACATTAAACAAAAAACTTTTAGGAGACATTCATTTAAAAAAATATTATAGTGAATATTGACAAACTGATTCTAAAATTTATAGAGAGGGGCAGAAGAACCAGAATGGACACACCAGTATTGAAGGACAAAGTTGGAGGACAGACGTGCCCTGACTTCAAGACTTACTGTAACGTTGCAGTATCAAGACCTTGTGGTTTGGCAAAAGAATAGACAAATAGATCAAAGAAACAGAACTGAGAGCCCAGAAATAGATCCATATAGTCAACTGATCTTTGATGAAGGAGCAAAGGCGACACAATGGGGCAAAGACAGTCTTTCCAACAAATGGTGCTGACAAAAAAAAATGAATCTGGACATACACTTTATATCCTTCACAAAAATTATCTCAAAATGGATCACAGCCATAATTGTAAAACACAAAACTGTAAAACTTATAGAAGATAATAGGAGAAAACCTACATGAGCCTCAGTACAGTGGTGACTTTTTAGATGTGACACTAAAGGCATGATCCACAAGAGAAATAATTTATAACTGGACTTAATTAAAACCAAAAATTTCTGCTCTATGAAAGATAATGTCAAGAATGAGAAGACAAGCCACAAATTGGGATAAAATATTTGTAAAACATACGTCTGATAAAAAACTATTATGCAAAATATACGAAAAACTCTTAAAACTCAACAATAAGAAGACAGACAACTCAGTTGAAAAATGGACCAAGATCTTAACAGACACTTCACCAAAGAAGAAATACGGATGGCAAATAAGCATATGAAAAAATGCTCTATATCTTGTACCATCAGGGATATGCAAATTAAAACAATGAGATACCGCTACACACCTATTAGGATAGTCAAAACATTGGCTAGAACATTGAACATCCAGAACATTGACAACAACCAATGCTGGTGAGGACGTGGAGCAACACACACTCTCATTCGTTGCCATTGGGAACGCGGAATGATACAGGTACTCTAGATGGCAGTTTACTGGTTTCTTACAGAACTAAGCATATTCTTGCCATAGGATCCAGTGATTATGCTCATGGGTATTTACTCAAAGGATTAGAAAATGTATGCTCTCCCACATACCTACACATGGATGTTTACAGTAGCTTTATTCATAATTGCCAAAAGTTATGAATAACCAAGATATCTGTTGTGAAGGGTTGAGGTGGAGGGGAGAGATAAATAAGTAGAGCACAGAAGATTTTTATGGTAGTGAAAATGCTCTGTAAGGTACCATAATGATAAGTATATGTCATTAGGCATTTGTCCAAAACCATAAAATATGTAAAACCAAGAATAAACCTTAATGTAAGATAGACTTTGGGTGATTATGATATGTCAGTATAGGTTCTTCAATTGTAACAAATGTACCATTTTGGTAGGTGATGTTGATAATGGGGGAGACTACATGGATGGGGGGGCGCAAAGGATATATGGGAAATCTCCATACTTTTCCTCAATTTTTGCTGTCAACTTAAAACTGTTCTAAAAAATAAATTCTTAATAAAAACGTCACTTTAGATATTCAATGAATCAAAAATAAAGTAACACCAAATCAAAAATTATTATATTGTAGGGGCCAGCCCAGTTAAGTTCACACTTTCTGCTCTGGTGGCCCAGAGTTGGCTGGTTCGGATCCTGAGTGCAGACCTATGTACCATTTGTCAAGCCATGCTGTGGCAGGCATCCCACATATAAAGTAGAGGAAGATGGGCACAGATGTTAGCTCAGGGCTAGTCTTTCTCAGCAAAAAAAAAAAAGAGGAGGATTGGCAGCAGATGCTAGCTCGGGCTAATCTTCCTCGGAAAAAAAAAAAAAATGGTATTAGGGGCTGGCCCAGTGCCCAAGTGGTTAAGTTCTCGCACTCCGCTGCAGCGACCCAGGGTTTCGCTGGTTCGGATCCTGGGGGCGGACATGACACCGCTCGTCAGGCCATGTTGAGGCGGCGTCCCACATGCCACAACTAGACGGAGCTGCAACTAAGATATACAACTATGTACCCGGGGGGTTTGGGAAGATAAAGCAGAAAAAAGAAAAGAAGATTGGCCAAAGTTGTTAGCTCAGGTGCCAATCTTTAAAAAGAAAAAAAAAAAAGCAATATAAAAAAAGGAAAAGAATATTATATTGTGTTAGTTAGTAGGACTGCCATAACAAAGTACTACAGACTGGGTGCCTTGAACGACTGTGATTTATTTTCTCTTGATGCTGGAGGCTAGAATTCAGAGATCAAGGTGTTACAAGGATTGGTTTCTTCTAGAACCTCTCTTCTTGGCTTGTAAGGTGACTGTCCTTTCCCTCTGTCTTCACATGGTCTACCTGTGTGTGTATCTGTGTTCTAATTTCCTCTTTTTCTAAGGACACAAGTCATATTGAATTAGGACTCACTCTACTGACCTCATTTCAACTTACTTACCTTATCAAAGACTCTACCTTCAGACACAGTTACATTCTGAAATGCTCAATGTTAGTGCTTCCACATCTGAATTTGGAGGGAGCACAAATCAGCCATAACAGATGAAATCTCTCTCTCTTTCTGCGGGTTAAGTTAATGTTTCACCTCAAGACGTCTTTCTTTATACCTAACACACACACACAAATTGTCTATTAATTAAAACCTCTCTTTTTTGTCCATTGAGGTGGAAAAGATGGTTTCTTTTCAGCCAATGTCAAAATCAAAGGTAAATATTATAATTTATAACAAAACGTCTAAGCATGACATATTGATCAAAATATTCTTATATATAATTATTCTGAATAAAACATGATTAAATAAAATTTAGATTCAAAAGTATATTTTTAGAATGTGCATTATGATCGAGTAATGTTCATCACAGCAGAGAAAAGATGGTTCAATTTAGGAAATATATCAACACATGTTTTTAAATAAACAAATTAAAGTTTATAAAACTGTTAGATTATACCACATGATGCTAACAAGTCATACAAAAACGTGGGTAGTCATTCTTAATTTCAGTTTCAAGTGAACAAGAAATAAAATGAAATAGTCTAAATATGCTAAAACTAATTATTCCAGCCAAAACCAGTCTAGTAACTGATACAAGAATAAAATCACAAGGATTGAAATCAGAAAAGAGAGAGGGATGCCTATGGTTTTTGTCGTTATTTAACTAAATTCTAGAATGATGGTGATGGTTAGGAAAACAGAAACAATTAAGATATTCTTAGTAAATCGTGAAGGGAGTGACCCCCATTTGATGGACTCTCTCCAGGATGTTGGGTAATTACTGTGTCTTTGACTTCAGTTTCTTCTCCTGGTAGCCAGTTCTGGGAACCAGAAAATGACGTTATAAATTACAAGCATTCTACTTTATGATAACACTGGCAATTAGAAATAATTTTAAAATGCCATTTATAATAGTTGAAAAAATATAAAATAGCTAGAAAAATATACAGAAAATGTAGAGGGCCTGTATACACAACCCATAAAATTTTTAAAGTAACTAAGGATCTTTGAATTATATGGAGAGGCATGGTATTTTCCCGGATTTGAAGACAATATAAAAATATAAATATTTTTAAATTAATATAGAAATTTGCTGAAGTTATAATTCCCAAACGCTTTATTGGAATTGGTAAAAATGATTTATAAGTTCAAAAGGAGGAATGCATTTCTGACACTTGTCAATTGATTTTTGGAATAAAACACAGTGTATTTAGACTTAAAATAATGCTAGTATAATGAAATCAATTACCATTGTAAAATCAAAGGTATACTTTCAAATATATTTCATATACATAATTGTGTATAACTGATTTTTTTCTAGAGTTTCATCAATTATGACTAATTCAATTAACCATTATTTTCTACTCATATTCTAGTCTTCAAGGCAACCAGTTATATAAATTCTTGTTTTCTAATATTTCATAATTTTACTTATAAAATTTCTTTTAAAAACTTTGTTTATAAGACTGTAAAATATTAGAGAAAATTAATTTATGTAACTCTTTCCAGTGAAGGCCCCAATTAAGGAAGACAGGAAATATAAAAGCTATAAAATAATGCATTATTCATTTTCTCTGTATGGAAGAAGATCAAACCAAAATCATTAGATAATTATATCCAAAGGAAATTCTTATGAATATAACATGGACAAAAGGTTAATAGCCCAGTAAAAAAATATCTCCACATGAAAAATATTAAATGAAAATTTTGACAAAATGTTAAAAATGCAATCATTAGAAACAAATGAAAATATATAAAATGCTAAAAGGTAAACATTGCCTCATTTATATTTTGGAAAAAAAGATATTTTACTTTGTGTCTTATAATGATTTTATTCCAACCATACTTTATCTTTCATAAATCGTTGTAATAAAGAAAAGCTTACAAGACTTTTCTTACTATGCAGATATATACATAATTTGAATACCAGTAGGAATAATTATAAAAGATCAGTCTTGTTAGTATGTTTAATGCAAGGTTGATGAATAATTCAATTTTCTGTGAAAAGTTCTATGCAAACATGTATATACCTATTGTAGTAATCGTAATCTCAAAGGTAAGAATTGCTTTGCATAGTAGATTGCAATAAACCCATTGCAATTAAAGTTCACAGGAGAATATTTGCAAACAAATGGCCCAGGTATCTCCATTCTTGATGAGATATGGAATGTGCACAGGTAAAATTAAAGCAGAACTTTTACCCCATTTGGCTAGTGCGTTTATACTGCTAGCGCAGTGAATCTGTGTTAAACTTATCCGTTATATTTAACCAAGTGCTTTTTGTCAACAATCTTTACAGTAAAACCATCTCAATAAGCACAATTGAAATGTATTGTTTCAATTCTATTTTCCTCCAAGGCTGAATCAAATTATTTGGCACATATTCTCTATTTCCATGTAAAAACATTTTCATTAGTTAAATATTGAAATATCTTAAAGTGAGCTAACATCTAATGCTGGTGAGAACATATAGATACAGCCATGTTCATATATTGTTGGAGGGATTATTTACTGCTGAAACGTTTTGGGAATATCACTTGGCAGTATTAATTATATTTTAAAAGTTATTCATCCATGATCAAAAAGTTAACTTTTGAGATCCCTCATATAAATAAATGCACCCAGACATAAGATGTATTTAATAATATTTATTTTATCAGTGTTTGCATTATTTAAACAAACCTAGAAAAATTTCCGTTACAGGAAATAGCTCCATCAATTACAGACCCTCTATGCTACGAAATATTATATAGCTAATAAATTTTTAAAAAGACCATTTCTAATTGATTTTTAAGTATTCTCATTAAAAATACTTCCTTTGAAATAAATGTACATTGAAGAAACACAGTAGTGCAAGTAATCCTATGCAGCATGACTATATTTTTGTAAAAGCATATGAAAACCAGAATAAATATAATAAAGTCAAAATTTATATCAGGGCCGGCCTCATGGAGCAGCAGTTAATTTTGTGCACTCCACTTCGGTGGCCTGGGGTTCCCCTCTTTGTATCCCAGGCACGAACACAGCACTGCCCATCAAGCCATGCTGTGGCAGGCATCCCACATGTAAAGCAGAGGAAGTTGGGCACAGGTGTTAGCTCAGGGCCAATCTTCCTCAGCAAAAGATGAGGAGGATTAGCGGGGGATGTTAGCTCAAGGCTAATCTACCTCGAAAAAAATAAAAATAAAAATAATTTATATGGTGGTAGGATCATAGAGAACTAGAAATGTTTTACATATTTTTTTAAATACTGGTCACCTCTGGTGGTTATATTAGGAAGAATGAGCAGAAATTAACTTTGTCAATGCACTGTTCCATTAATATACGAAAACAATCCTATTGTTTTTATAAAAAACAATGTAAGGTCAAATATGTAAGGAAAAACAAAAAATATTGGAGCTCCCAATTATTATTGTGAGTACTAAGTTGGGGCCAGGTCTTTTTTCTTAGTCTGTCTTAGTCTGAAGGCTCTGCTGAAGCCTGTCCACCATGGAGAATCCTGCTGGTACCCGAAATACCAGTGGCATAGCTTTCAGCATCACAGCAACAAGCAGCCACCATGGTATGACAGCTGACTGAGGGTGGTGTCATTCCCTGATGGGGAAACGAACCGGGGCCCTGGCAGTGAGAGCGCCAGATCTTAATCACTAGGCCAATAGGGCTGGTTGCTCTCAATTATCGGAGAGGAAAATTGTATGTTCAAATTCTCGTAAGTTATAAATACACAAAAACTTGTACACAATCAAACTATTGGCTGTTATTTTTTAATTAATTATTATACAGTATTTAGAATGTGGTCTTTCAACGATTGGCTCCTGTAAGCTAATTTCAAGAGTTGGAATGTACAACAAAAACTCATCCTAATATGACATTTTCCTCACAACGATCTCATTCTGGCTTCTTTCATATCATTTTCTACTGCCTAGGCCTTACTAAAATATTGACATTTCTTTTTGACCTTCATTTATGAGGTTTTTTAAAGTCCTGGACTGTTATTTATTTTGAGCGTAACTCAAAGCTGCAATGACAGTTGTAGAAATATAACTTGAACTTGTCGAATTGCTTGGTTGTTAAAATGTAGCACTGTCGTGACGAATATGATTATTTTACTTTGATAACTCCCTGCATGTCCCCATGTGTGTGACTCTAGACCGTTAGTCAAGCGTCAACGCTACTTGCCAAGCAGTTCATGAAACTGTTTTCTGATTAACTACATACAATTTGCTACTGTTCACCTATTTTGTATAAAGTTCACTAAGATATAAATTATCTTGCCAAATGGATACAACATGATATAGAATAAAGAATATTTGAAAATAAAGAGGCTCAAAAATATACACATATTAATTATATAAGATTGTTGCAAAAAATATTGTTATTTTTCACGGCTCGTTTCTACGCACTCTTCTCTTCCCAGAGGGGTAGTTCACCAATTCTGTGACTTTAATAGCTACCACGTGCTGATTTTTCCCCAACATCCATCTTCCTACAAACACTTCTCTTGTCAGCATCAGGCGTCACTCTGTGGCTGACATCTGGGCCTTCTCAGTGGGGTCCTGCCTCCACAGATACTTAAAGCTCAACATCCTTAACATCGAAACAACATCTTTCTCCAGTGTCCGCAGTTTCAATAGATTGCACCAAGATCTGTACAGATGGCCACTCCAGCAAACTGGACAATTTTCTTAACTTCCCCTCTACTCCCTGCCTGGAAACAATCGATAAAAAAATTAGGCTATGTCCACGCCCTCATTTAATACCCATCATCAGCTGATACTCTTGCTGGTTTAAAGCACAGCTCATTATGACGGCACTACTCCATCTGGAGGCTTCTTATCTGTCTGGTCTCAGCTCTTACAACTCATTGACCCCACACATTCTCCTGAAATATAGATGGCGTTATACCAACTCCTGCATTCTCCTTTCATAATGCAGCACACTGTCCTTATTGATTTAATCGTTTATCTCTCCCTCTTTAATACATTATCACTCATTGCCTTGCACAGTGCCTGGCACAACGTCTGATAAGCAATATTTTCTAAATGGCTATTTTCTGAATATATGAATAAATAAAGAAATAACTATACAAATATGATCATAAGAGTAATGAGCAGTGATCTGCTAGTTTGACTCTAAGCTTCGTGATTCATAAATAAAAAAGGTCATATTATCAATGACAAAATTGGCATTATTCCAAAAAACAAACATATCAGACTCCCATAAACCTTTTACGACATTTCAATACACTATGTATTTTATTAAATTTTTGTTCAAAATGTTATCTTATTTGCTACCACTAGATAATATGAAAGATAACACTGTCAACATCATCTCTACTATAGTTAAAAATATTTGTTTAGCACGAATTTATAAGGATCCTTAAAATAAAGCAAAATCATTTAGTCAAAGCAACATGATAGAAAATCAACACAAGATTTTTCTGGCACTGTGGCAACAATTGCTAACTAATATTTTGTAAATATACACGTCCAGAAGAATAGTGCCCTTGTATAGAACACAATTATAAACTACTTTTTAGCTATTTGCTTTATATAAAACAATGTGCATAATATAAATATGAACGCACTTTTAATTCAACACTAAAATATTGTATATTTTAGTCACTGTTATTTCATTCTCTTATTCTATACTATCTCATGTATCTGCCTATTCATTGTAATAAAGGATTAAGAATTATCTTTGTTCTAGACCAGGAGACAGCAAACAATGGCCCACAGGGTAAACCTAGCCAGCAGCTTCTTTTCACATGGCCTATGAGCTGAGAATAGTTTTTACATATTTGAAGTAGTGTAAGAACAAAACAAAAACAAAAAATTGAAGAATGTACAACAAAACGTATGGTATACAAAGCCTAAAATTTATTATCTGAGTCTTAAAACAAAAATAGCCAACCTCTTTCTAGAACTAATGGAAAATCTACCACATCCCGTATTCAATTATTTTTCAAATCTTTCCTCAAATCATCATTTTCACACAATTACCATAAATATAAAAATTTTCAGGCTCTTCTGTGAGTCTCAACTATTTTGCAACATTCAAATAGCAAATATTTGTCGTCTATGGCAGGGTGATGCCAGCTTGCAACTGGGGGTGACCTGCTTACCCAGCCCGAGCCTTGTTTTCCTCATCTGCAGTGTGAGGATGAGAGCAATAAGCCCAGGGTGGTGTTTTGAAGTTCATGACAAAACAGGCTAATGACTTCGTACAGTGACTCTCACATAGTAAGTGTTCCATCAATGCCAGTTTTGTTTCTCCATTTTCCATTGATTCATTTTATATATTCATGTAAATTACAGACATATAATACAACTATAAAAATTAGAGCTTTAGCAACAGAAGTGAAGAAAAGCAGCATCTGTCTTAAAATGCAAAAAATTAAAACTGACAACAATTCTTGCCCATGACAAAATACAGTTGTATTCACTATATTGAAAGCTAAAAGTTGAGAGCATGACTGACATTCAGTGTTTGATTCATATGGGTAACAGTGCAGTACTTTGAATGTATTCTGGTTAATGAATCTATATACACGAGACATAAAGTTACCTGTAGACTCAGTCACTATTAAAATGGAGAAAATTTCTCTTGCTCAGTGTTTAGTCATTGCTAACTATATATTGTGTGATAATTAATGACAATAATTGCTCACAGTTACTAAATACTTACATATTAGTCTCATGCCGTACAGAATACTTTTCATGCATTATTGCATCTCATCTTCAAAAATCCTTTGAATTAAGTATTATTACCCTCATTTCAAAGAGGAGAGAACTAAAGCTTAACAGGTGTAAGTGATTTGCCCTGGATCTCACAGTTAATTAACTCATTGAGTCAGACCAAGGCAACCTGACCCAGCCTATGCTCTCAACCACCGCACCAAACCATTGTTGGACTGGTTGCAACATGCCAACAATACATCCGAAGTTGCTATTAAAGCTCATGACGGATTTTAGGCGCTCAACTGATTTTACTAGTTGGGACATAGGATATGGGGAAATTTAGTGTAGACAAGGAAAATGATGTGTAACATTTAAAATAATTCTAATGTTATCTAGAAGACTAAGAGTACACAACCATAAAGATGATGATAGGGACCGGCCTGGTGGCACAGCAGTTAAGTGCGCACATTCCGCTTCAGCTGCCTGGGGTTCACCGGTTTGGATCCTGGGTGCGGACATGGCACTGCGTGGCAAGCCATGCTGTGGTAGGCATCCCACATATAAAGTAGAGGAGGATGGGCATGGATGTTAGCTCCGGGCCAGTCTTCCTCAGCGAAAAGAGGAGGATTGGCAGCAGATGTTAGCTCAGGGCTAATGTTCCTCAAAAAAAAAAAAAAAAAAAGAGAGAGATAATGGTAGTAAAGCATCCAAGTTAGAGGTTTTGTTGTTGTTGTTCTCTGTCTGTTTCATTGAGAGGTAATTGGCATATGAATTGTGTAAATTTAAGGTGTACAACGTGTTAATTTGATACATTTATCTATTTCAATATGATTAGCACCGTAATGTCAGCTAACACCTCCATTACGTCATGTAATTATCATTTATTTTTTGTGGCGAGAACAATTATATCTAGTCTCTTAGCAACTTTGAAGTTTATAATACAGTATTGTTCTCTATAATCACTATGCTGTGTATTAGCCCTCCAGGACTTATTTATCTACTGGTTGCAAGTGCATACCCTTAACAACATCTCCCCACTTCCTCTACCCCCTGGCTCCAGGCAATCACCATTCTACTCTCTGTTTTCATGAGCGTGAAGTTCTTAGATTTCACATGTAAGTTATATTATACCCTATTTGTCTTTCTCTGTCTGACTTATCTCACTTAGGATAGCGTCCTCAAAGTCTATCAATGTCGTTGCAAATGGTAGGATTTCCTTCTTTCTCGTGGCTGAATAATATTCCATTGTGAATACACACCACACCTTCTTTATCCATGCATCCCGTGGAGGACACTTTGTTTCTAATAAATGGACAGTAGGATATGGTTTTAGGCATAAACCAACATGACAAAACAAGTGTCTCTTTTTAATTCTTTGTTTTATGTGGAGGAGTTGAATTTTGAAAAACCCGTATTAAAGCTTTAGAACACTTCTGTAAACATATTTATCCCACAGATTCTTTCTGGTCGTTTGTACAGAAATAAAATAAATGCTGATCAGCCAGGCACCCAGTGAAAAATAATTATTCCTGATTTTCAACAGTGAGACCTTTTTAGGGAGGAGCCAATGTACTGCTGTAGTCATAGGATTATTGATGGATTATATAAAAAAATTGAAAATATTAGTCTGCTGTTTTAATTCTCTGCCTTGTAGTATCAGCAGGGTCAAAACTGGAACCTCCTGTATACATAAATCAACACTAGTTGGCTCTCGAGCACAGTATCCTCTTTCCAGACTCCTGAGGGCATTCGGCACATCTCATGTTTTGGTCCTGAGAAACGATCTCCAAATTTAGGGCATTATCGAGGCCTCAAGCAATCCCAGTGTATTTTGAAGTGTGAATTCTGCTCAACAAATAATTTGCTTTTCTTTTGCCTCAGTGCATACTTAGCCACAAGAACTATGAGAAGTAATTCCACAAACTATTTCAGTAAGAAGTTAATTCCATGCAGAGCAAAATAAATGGCTTTCCGTGACTCTCATTTTACTTAAAAACACAGCAACAACAAGAGTAAAAATTATCACTATCCTTCTCCACACTGCCTGGCTGTAACTTTAGCCATCCTTTGCAACTAAGGGCCAATAAGTTTTTATCTCTTAATTAAAGGCAATCAAATATTTTATGAAGCACTTACAACCATGGACTCAAGAATAACATTAATATTATAATAAATTTAATCCTTCTCAGAGCCATTTTAAAAGCCTATCAGAAACAAGTAAGGGAATTTAAAAGCATGTGCAACAGGAGTGAAAGGATTTAGCGTTATGTAGTTAGGAATGGGGCACGTGGCAGCTGGAATTTAAATCAAATGGATTGCACAAATGTAAAGTCTACCCAGCAGAGAATTTCAATAACGAAGTGATTTATTAGTCCTTAAAGTTATGAGTTGGGATCTAAACTAATTGTCTTCTATTGCTGTCTTGGTTGATCAATGGGGTTTGCTGTAAAATATTCTAGCTAGATGATGGAAAAGCTATTATTCTTTAACCTATCATTGCTCTGTGACAACCAAAAGTAGAACTATCTTAACATAATATTTGTAGTTATATCAAATTTAAAGAGATGGAATTATGTTCTATTAAACATGGAATTTATTTAAAATAAGGAGATTTAATTTAAAATTTTATCTCAATGACAAGTCAAGCTTTCAGAAATGGTTAGTCTAATTTTGGTAGATTTGATAATGTTTCTAGTTATCACTGGAACTCTAGAAGGGAAGATTAAAATTTTCATAAAACTCATCTTTCTTTTCCTCTATTTTCTCTGTCTCTTATCACGCTCTTTAATTCTGTTATAACTGGAGGAGATTAACATGTGTTTCATTATATTTAATTAGAGATTTTATTTTAATCTCTTTCTTGCTGTTTTTCTTCTACTCTAGAATACAGGACGCATCTGGAGGAAAGGCCAAATCTCTTTAGTTCACTAGCATTTTCTTAGTTCCTAGAACAGTATCTGCAACAATATAAGTTTGTTAAATAGTGAATAAACAAAATGATACTATCAGTAGAAATAGTTGAAGAGTTTTTTTAAGAAAACTACCAAGTATAGTTGTAGTAAGGATTTAGGAAGAGATACAAACAAGAAAAACATACAAAACACATCAATGTGAAGAATAGAGCCATATAATTACTACTTCGACTTCATGTTAAGATATATGAAACAAAATATTTGAAAAGCTAAGTAAATATTTTTTGAAAAAAAATCAGTATTGAAAATCAAAATCCATTACCAAGAAAGATGTCAAGAAGTCGTATGGCTTGGTCCTCTTGGATTTATGAAGAAAGAGACTTCTCATTTTGGGCAGTAGAAGCCTGCTATTTTTCATAAATCAGCCAAAGATCCACTCAAATGCATTATACTACGTCACAGAAAAACACAGAAAACATCTTGTCACACTGTCCATCTCCTGAACTTTTTCTATAGAAAATTATATTCATTATTTAGAGGAGGATATTAGTATCACAAGTATTAATTAAAAAACAAGAGCGTTCCAGTCATTGTTCGGTTCTAACTCAGTTCAAACGGGGATGCAGCTCGGATGGTCTGAAATGATAGCAGGGGTGTCCCCTCAAACTTGGACAGCTCGTAGGAGAACCGAAGGTAGTGCAAGTCTTCATTTTAATAATGCCCCATGTTTGAATTTCTTTAGCAAGTGCAAAAAAATGAAACAAAACAAAACCCTAAGACTTATCTAGGTCACTGAGCTGGCCAGTTCTGAAGCTGGCTTAAGAGACTTATTGAAATTATGAATGTAACTTTCAAGGCATGTTGTCTTCTCAGGTAGAGTGGGAAGGTGCTGTCTGTAAAGATATTAAATACTGGTAAAATTTTTCCTTTACTTTTGAGACTCCTCTGTGTGACAGGCACTGCTCTAGGTGTTAGTCCTACAATGGTGATGAACAGAGATCTTAACTCTACTCGCATGGCACTCATATTCTCGTCAGATAGATAGATAAGCCCCCAAATTAATACTGTGTAATAGCAAGAAAGCACACAATGCCCTCAGATCACATGAGAGGGGCACCTCAACTAGATGTCTAAGCTGTGAGTGGGAGGAGATTTTTTGTTATTGTTGCTGTTTTAAAGATTGGCCCTTGAGCTAACACCTGTCGCCAATCTTTTGTTTTTTCCTTCTTCTCCTCAAAGCCTCCCAGTACCTAGTTTTATATTCTCGTAGTAGGTCCTTTTGGCTCTGCTATGTTGGAAGCCCCCTCAGCATGGCCTGATGAAGGATGCCATGTCCGTTACCCAGATTCTAAACAGCGAAACCCTGGGCCACCGAATCTGAGCGCCCGAACTTAACCGCTTGGCCATGGGGCAGCCACAGGTGGAGGGGTTTTCATGAGTTTGCAAGAAAGTCTTCTGTAGACGCATTCCGAGTAGAGGATACATCATGTAGCAAGAATCTCAAGCAAATATGATCATGACACACTAAAGAAAACAAAAGGAGATCAATATGATGAAAGACAAGTTGTCACAAACATACAGAAATTTGCTTACAAAAGGTCTCATATGTCCTGTTAAGATTTGATTTTATCTCCAGAAAATCAGGAATCCATTAAATAATGTATCTTTGAGCAATTGAGTCAAGTGATTTGAATGCTAATACATTTTTCATGCAGTCTGCAGAATAGTTTGAAGGGGACAAGACAACAGTATGAAGATAAGAAGATCTTTACATATTCTGTGGAGAATGATGACTTGTGTGAGTGTATAACTACCAGATAAAGAGAGTAAATAAATTCAAAGGGTAGTATAAATGTAGAAATTTGTGAGATGCCAAAAAAGCAGTGCTTAGACCGAAATTTATACTATTTAAGGCATAGATTAGAAAAAGAAACATCTAAATGTATGTATCTAAATGTATCTAAACATCTAAAAGTAATGTAAGATCTTGCCTTAGGAAACTGGAGAAGGAAAATAAGTAAGGCCTAAAATGAGCAGAAAGCTAAATAATAAAAATAGAGCAGAAATCAGTTGAATTGAAAATAGGAAATCGATAGAGAAAATCAGAATAAGCAAAAGCTAGTTCCTTGAACAGGTCAATGAGTTGGTACATCTCTAGCCAGGCTAACCAAGAAAAAGAAGACACACATTACCAACATTAGAAATGAAAGAAAGTCAGTACTACTGCTCCCATGAAATTTAAAATGAAGATAAAGGGATACTGTAAACAATGCTAAGCTCCCAAATTTGATAACTTCGGTGAAATGGAACAATACTTTGAAAGACCCAAACTACCACAATTCACACAAAGAAGAAGAGATAATCTGATAAGCCTATAAGTAGTAAAGATACTGAATGAATAATCAATAACCTAACAAAAAAAGAAATAATCTGTCACTGATGGTTTCACTGGTGAATTTTGCCAAACATTTAAGGAAGAAATTATACAAATTCTCCACAATTTATTTTAGAAAATAGAAGAAAGGGACCAAATTTTAATTCATTCAATGAATTAGACTAGGGCCAGATTGGCCCGAAAACCAAAACCAGAAAAACACATTACCAGGTAGGAAAACTACAGACCAGATTCGCTTATGTATATATAGATGCCAGATCCCTTAGGAAAATATCAGCAAATCACATCCAACATGTACAAAAAGAATTATATACCATGACCAAGGAGGATTTATTTCAGTGTGCAAGGCAGTTTCAACAACTGAAATCAACCAATGTAATTCAATGCATCAACAGACTACAGAAAAAATTCATATGCTCCTATCAATCATTGCAGAAAAAGCATTTGACAAAATCTAACACCTAGAAAATGGGGAGTAGAGGAAAATTTCTGAAACCCTACAGAGAACATCCACAAAAATGCTACAGCTAGCATCACACTTAATGATGAGAAACTGGGTACTTGTCCCCTAAGACCGGGAGAAAGGCATTGGTATTCCCTCTCACCATTGCTATTCAACATCATATTGAAAGGCCCAGCTAGTACCTAAAATAAATAAAGGCATATAGACTGAACGAGAAAAATTAAAACTGTCATTATACGCAGATGACAGTATTGTCGATGTAGAAAATGTGGACACATAAACTCCTGGGACTAAAAAGCGATTATTACAGGGTCACAGGACACAAGCTTAATATGCAAAATCAATTTCTTTCCTAGATACAAGCAATGAACATTTGAAATTAAAATTTTTAAAAAATGCAATTTACATCAATTTCAAGATAAAGTTATAGCAATCAAGACCACTTGTTTGTGGTGAAACAATGGGACACATTGATCAAAAGAACAGAATAGAGAGCTGAAGAACAGATCCACACAGATACAGTCAATTCGTCTTTGAAAGGGAGCAGAATCAGTTCAACGGAGAAAGGTAGTCTTTTCAACTAACGATTATAGAGCAATCGGATGCCTACAGGCAAAAAAAATGAGCCTAGACATAAACTTTACATCTTCCACAAAAATTAAATCAAAATAGAACATAGTCCTAAGCAAAACACAAAGTAATATAATTTCTAGAAGAAAATATAGGAGAAAGTCTAAGTGAATTTGTGTTTGGCGATGAGTTTTTAGATACAGTACCAGAAGTACAATCCATAAAAGAAAAAGTTACATTAGACTTTATTAAAAATCAAAATGTTCTGCTCTGTGAAAGACGTTTAACATAATAAAACAATAAGCCACAGAATTAAATGCAAAACAATTATCTGGTAAAAGATTTGTACCCAAAATATACAAAGAATTCAACAATGTGAAAACAAAGAACCTGATTTAAAAATACCAGCAAAGGACAACCGACCAAAGAATATATACAGATGAGAAGCACAAGGAAAGATGCTCAACATCATTTGTCATTAGGGAATTGAAAGTTAAAACAATAGTGAAGACCACTACACATCTACAGGAATAGCCTAAATGAGAAAATTGATAATTCCAAATGCTGATGAGGCTTGACAAAAACAGGAAATGTTGTTCATATCTGTTGGGAATGAAAAATAGTAGAACTTCTTTGGAAGACAAATTCTCAGATTCTTACAAAGCTGCATGTAGCTTTATCAGATGATGGAGCAATCACATTCCTAATTATTTACCCATTTGACTTGAAAAGTATGTCGAAACAAAAACCTGCACATAAATGTTTACAGAATCTTTATTCGTAATCACAAAAAGCTGGAAGTAACCAAGGTGTCCATCAATAGGTGAATTGATAAGTATATTGGAGTAAATTCATAAAATAAATTTTATTCAGCAATAAAAAAATGAACTATCAAAACACAAAAAGATATGGATGAACCGTAAATGCATATTGCTAAGTGATAGAAGCCAGGAAAGGCGACATATTGTATGATTTCAATTATATGACATTGTGGAGAAAGTCAAACTATAGAGGGATAGTAAAAAGTCAATTATATGACATTGTGGAGAAAGTCAAACTATAGAGGGATAGTAAAAAGATCAATGATTCCTGAGGATTCAGGGGAATTGAGAGCATGCCACAAAGGTAAAACACAGAGTATATTTTTAGGGCTGTGAAACAATTCCATATGATACTGTGATGGTGGGTAATGGCAGTATGAATTTGTCAAAATCCATACAACTTTTCAAAATGAAAGGTAGACATTAATATATGCAAATTAATATAAAATCATTGAGGAGGTTGAGGAATACCAAGATGGAATAGAGACTATGACAAAAAAATCTAACTGTATTACAAATTTATGAAACAAACTTTTAAGGGAGTTGCGGAGAAAAGTTGCTGACCTAAGTAACTTTGGAAATGAGTGGAGCCTTTCGGAT
This sequence comes from Equus quagga, assembly GCF_021613505.1. Lineage (NCBI taxonomy): Eukaryota > Metazoa > Chordata > Mammalia > Perissodactyla > Equidae > Equus > Equus quagga. Next base: position 4,426,490 of record NC_060281.1, read on the forward strand.
TAAACGCAAAGGAAACTGCATGAAAAAACTGTATTCTATTTGATCAGGTTGTTTTCCACAGGGCTTGGTTAGCAATCCAATATTGCTATTTGTGTAACATGGAACTGAATGATTAAGTAAACAGATGGCGGGTGTTGGGAGCCAAGCTTCTCACTGTTGGGGTGTGAGTTTACAGATAAGCAAGGAGAAAATCTAGAATGATCCATGTGGTAATGGATTGGAGTTGGAGATGCCATATGAACTCATGATTACCATAAAATAGTACATACAGTTACATGTAGAAATATTCGTAGACTTATGTATATTCACAAGTTAGTACACACAAATATATTTCCTTGCTCTGTGAACAGAGGAGGGTCCAGAATAAGTGAGATCCCAGTAGAAACAAGCGCGCCTAGTCTCAGAACTCGGGTTCTAATACCGTTCTGTCTTTTGAAGAAATGACCCATTTTAGGTCTGTGGCAGAAAATATATAACATAAGCCTGGAGCATCTTGTAGTTACACAAAGTAAGGAAGAGAAAGGAAGGAAAGAGAAGGAGGGAGGGGAGAAAAGGAGGTAAAAAAAGAGAGAGAGAGACGGTGAGGGGAGAGAAGGAGAGAAGAAAGAAAGAGAGGGAAAAAGAAAAAGAGAAAGCCTATATTGATGCAGGTATGTCAAAAAGAGAAAAGAGACAGGAACCAAGAGAAAAATTTGCTAATGGCCAAAGCTGGAACAATTTGAGCAACAGAATAAAAAAGGAAGTATTGGACTGTAATCCAAAATATAAAATTAATATCCGCAAGTCAATACTGATTTAAATAAGTGATGAAATGAATGAGTGAATGAATAAGTAGAGGAGGAGGGAGAAGCATTCCAAATCATTTTGTAGACACTCGCCTTCAAGGTAAGGGAGCATAACTCCCCTCTCCTTAGTCTAGGTTACACACAATTACTTCTTTCCAAGGAGTACAATATGGAAAGGTGGCAAAGAGTAAGTTTAAAAAGGAGACACCTGACAGATAGGACCTCAGGCAAGAGGCCAAGGTCAGCATAAATCACCTTGACAATATGTTCCCTTGATACGATGCGGTAAAATGGAGCTTTACATCTGCGGTCTTCCTCTCAATAATCCATAGCCCCAGTCTAATCATGAGAAAAACATCATACAAATCCCAATTGAAGGACATGCTAAAAGCTACTTCTCAAAACTCTCAGTTATCAAAAAAAATAAATTAAAAACCTGAGAAACTGTCACAGCTAAGAGGAGCATAAGGAAGTATAACAACTAAATATTATGTGGTATCCCGGATGGAACCTGGAACATAAAGGACATTAGGTAAAAACTGGAAATCTGAATAAAGTACGGACTTCCGTTAATAATAATGTATCAATTTTTGTTGATAAATTGTGACCAGTGTACCATACTAATATAAGACGTTTATAGTACGAGAAACTGGATGTAGACTATATGAGAACTCTCTATACCATTCTCTCAATTTTTCTGGAAATCTAAAACTGCTCTAAAAAATAAAGTCTATCTAAGGAAAAGGAGAGAGAGGGAGAAAGCCTTCCTTGTGCGTGTGGAGAGTCTGAGTCAGGGGGCCGGTTACCAGCTCTGCTGTTTGTAATGGCTCCACTGCGGTTCTCTAAAAGTCATCTGAAAATTCTTCATTTTTTTCAAATGCAAAATTAAGATAATTAAGCTTCCATCAAAAACACAGTTTTTGAAAGATAATTATTGTGTATACTAAGAAATATCCAGTAGTTAAAACTAAAGTTAAAACTCTGAGATAAAAAATTTTAAAATACTGGAGTAAAAAAAACAGATCATATAAAAGAGCTAAAGGATTCTTTTGAAAAAGAACAAAGAATACAAAACAACATTATCCATGTCTGTATATATCTTGCAAATGACCAGAAACTATTACTTGTATATTTTTTTCTGAGGAGGGGATGAACTTGCAGTGGTGGTTCTCAAAAGGCATTGTTTTATTTGTAAAATATATGTTTTCAATTATTTATAGGATGAATTTAAAAAGTAACTGTACATCCTAACATCTTCTATTTCTCCTATATGGTCTTATAATTGTTTAAGCATTTGTCAACATGTTCCCATATACATTATAATTTTGGTTGGAATTAATTTGAATGTATAATTCATATTTTTCAATAACAAGTTACCATACCCAAGTGTATGGTTCCTCTTTCCACTTTAAAATTTGTTTTAACTTTCTTAATGTTGTAATTTTCTTCCAACACATCTTATTCATTCATTTTAAACTCAATTCTTATATAATGTTGTTATAGCAAAAAAAAAGGTACATTTCCCTAAATTTGTCTTTTGACCGTGCTCTTACTGAGAAGCTCCTTACATTTTCTTTCTAGTAATTTGTTATCAGCTCATTTCAGGTGTCCATAATAGAAAATCATACTGTATTTAAAAGGAACAGTTTTAGATTCCGTTAACTCTTAAGGAGTAGACTCAGTGCACTATTACTCTTTCTTCTTGAGTTGCTAAGAGAAGTAAATTGGACTTACAAAATGGCTATATCTATAGAGCCACAATGACTAGTTATTACAGTTATATTAATAATAGCTGTCTCTTAGTTAACTCATTTATATGTATTTATTTTCTGACTTAAACAGGCAGGGTAACATCTGAAAGACATTTACATGAGTGAAAAAATTCATCATTAATATTCTCTCCAGTGCTCACATGGAGGCAATTATTCTGCATTAAAAGCAATGCACAATAATGTAGAAGCTTTGTCTTGAGAAATCTTGAGAATATGAGGGCGTAGGGAAGCTCGCATTCTACAATAATTGTTTAATGCTGCTTCACGAATTGTGTTTTTATAATTTGTTATTTCTTTACGGATAGGAAGCCAACCATTTAGATTAGGATGGAAACAAAGAAGAAAAGTGTGATCCATCAGATGCTTACTCTCTACTTTATTAACTAATATGTAAATAAGACTTAGATTTGAATCCTTGCACATCACTTACCAGTTGCATGACTGTAAACCAAGTCTTTACATTATTAGCCTTCACTTCTATATGCAGGAGGAAAAGAATTTTACCTATATCATAAGTTTTTTATACAAATTTTAAAAAGGAAATATAAGTGGAAAGGCATACATTTAGTTTTTATTATTATCAAGACTATTATACCAACTCTAGTATTCATGGGGGTAAATAAATGTTTGAGATTTCACATAACGTAATTCAAACCAAGTCATAAATTACCTTGAGTTCAGATGAAGGGGACATGGGGAGAGAAAAAAGAATGAATTATATGTAAAACGTCAACATTGTTTATAATATAAATATGTGGAAACTCAATCTTTGTTACTGAATAAACACTGAAAGGAGTGATAATTTTTATCAAATAGATGAACTGGCATAGGAACATACTATAAAATGTGTAGAAAGTACATTATTTTAAAAAGTAGTAATACAACTTTATCTATTCCCAACTCTAGTATAATTACTGTTGAGTAATTAAATGAATATTTTCCTTTTGTATTCGCAAAAAATGTTGAGGACAGATGCTGGGAACTTACAATTCCCAAGAGAAGAAGAATTGAAGGTTCAGGAAAGACAGGTGTTCAAGGAATTAAAATACTGAAATCTCAAAAATCTCTAGGGTCCAATGAAACCCACATAAGAATTCATAAATCAAACCATACTATTTCAGAGTAATATTTTCTTTAAGATTAAGAAGTATCTTAAGATGTGATAGATATGAATAAAGAAGTAATTTTCACTTTTAGAAAAAACAAAGTGGATCAGAGAAATGGTAGATATATAAAGTTCTAGTATTATAAGACAACAAAGTTAGTTGATAATATAATAAATTAACTTAAAAATTATTGTGACATTGTCTCTGTTATCATTTTGTGCTGTAAACAGCAACTGCTTCAAAGTGTCAGAATATATTGGTGTTCTTTGAACTGCCATTCATTCACTGAAATATTTACACATTAAAGCAGATAAACCTGATTTATTGTGTATCATCTCTGTTAACTTTGTTTAACTTACAAGTGAGTAAATCAAGGCTCAAGTGATGTAAAAAATGAACCTGAATCAGACAAAGAACAAAAGAGTAATGTTGATTAATGGCTACAAAGAAGGAAAACATTTATAATTTACAAAGCTTAACTCAAAAGCTTTAATAGAAGATTAAACATTATTCACTCTAGGACTTGAGAAGCAAACAGAGTTAGCATTTATTTTGGTCAAACATATTTGATAATGGAATGGATAAAAACATGGTATTATTTTTATTATAGCAAATAATGTCCTGTATTTTCTTTGAGTGAATTAAATGTGTAAATATAAACAGAAAATATCATTTGAAATAAATAAATATAAAATAAAAAACAAAATATGGATATGATAAATGTTATTTAGCTTAATTGAATGCCTATAAAATATTACCTATAAATAATTTAAATTATTAAGGTTTATATATGTTCCTGAAAAGATGTCATTATGCATATATGCTTTACATGTATATGCTATTATGCACATTCATTTTCTTCTAATTTAAAACATAACTTTGCCCTAGGGTTTTCAGCCTTCCCTTCTCTTCCTAGCATCTCCAAAGACCCAGAAGGTGGCCCTCCCTGCAGCATATTGGGGGACTGGACTAGCCTAATAAGCTTTGATTTCCCCAGGAATGGAGTCATCACACCAACTGTTTCCCTGGGGGATGGTTCCACTGCCTACAGCTTCTACTCATGGACTGAATTCTGTCCCGCTGAAATTCATGTGTTGAGGCTCTAACCCCCAATGTGGTTGTATTTGGAGATTGGGCTTAAGGGGAGGTAATTAAGGTTAAATGAGGTCATAGGGTGGGACCCTGATCCAATGGATTAGTGTTCTTATAACAAGACACAACAGAAAGCTTGCTTTCCCTCTTTGCAAGGTCATGAAGAAATCACGTGAGCACACAGCAAGATGGTGGCTGTCTGCAAGCCAGGAAGGGAGCTCTCCCACAAACCGATTGGCTAGTTCCTTCTTCTCCAGCTTCCCAACCTCGAAAATTGTCGGAAAATAAATTTATGTTGTTTAGACAAAAATAATAATAATAATAACAACTTTAGTAGAATATCTTACAGCTTAAAGAGAAATCTACAGTATATTCTTTTGAACAAAGACAAAGCATCTGGTAAAAAATAAGTCAGTATGTTTATTTGGGATCAACTATTGATCAACCTCTATCTGCTGAATGTAAACTGAATTTGAGGATAGGGTAAAAACAGATCTTGGAGTAATAAGTAAGTTTAAGCACTTAATGTCCACAGGCTTTCAACTTTTAGTATTTTAACTATGAAATAAGATGTAGAGTATGTCAGAGATGATGGAATTAAAACCCAAAGATAGCGATGGGAGATGATCTGAAAGTAGTAGAGAAAATGTGTTGGCAGCATAGTAACAAGACAACTAGTTTGTTCAGCTATCTAGCATTTTGTTGTTGTTGTTTTGGGTTTTTTTTAGTAGATGAGAGTTCGATCTGTGTGCAAGATTGGGTCTTTCTTCTAGTACTGGGTCTCAGCATGAGTCATGGCAGGACAACATTTGGCTAAAACAGTGAGTCAAGGATAACTAGATTCTGAATCCTAGACTAAGGCTTTCTGGGAGCATAGGGAAGTCAGAACGAAACCAAAGAGCAGACAGACCAATACAAGTTCCAGATCCAAACAGAATTAGAAGCAGTGAGCAAAATACTCTAGCAAGTGGCAAAGGTAGAGTCTGGGAAAATCTCATGAAATAACCAAATCCTGATAAGGAAGGTAATTTTATGGAATGCCAACTTCCAAAGAGTCTGGGATCCTTTTTCTGGGAATTATACTTATTCAACAAGAGTATACTGAACATGTATTTATTGGACACTAACCATGTGCTGCATACCAGGCTTTATGGTCAATGATCTCCATGGGAAGTTAGAAGTGGTCTCTGCCCTCGTAAATAGTGTAATCTACTGTTGGTGTCAGCTAACTAAATGGTAATATTGTTACAATCTCACAAGCCCTCTGATGGGAAATGCAGGGTGCTATGAGATACATAGCTGGGACAACTGACCTAGGATAAAACCATAGGGCATCTTAGGTGAAGTGACAATGAGGATGAGTAGGAGTCATCCAGGCAAAGGGAGGTACTACAGGTGTTCCATGCAAGGAAAGAGTATAGGAAAAGGAGCGACAGTTCCTTCAATATGGCTAAAGATAAAGGATAGAAAGTGAGGGACATATTGAGAGACTGAAAAGGTGAAAAACAAGGGCCACATCACAAAGCACTTCACAAGCTGCATTAGTTGTAGCTTGAATTTTAATAAAAGGGTTACTGGGTGCTCCTGCATTGAAGGGAAATTTTGCTTCTTAGAACAAACATTGTGGCCACAGCTTTATGAATGAAGTTCAGTAAAAGGGAAGCCTGGAAGTTGTTTCTGAATCTAAGGGAGAGGTGATGCGAGCTAGATGCAGGAAATGGTGTATGAAATAAAAAGCAACAGACTTAAAGTACCTTTTTTCCAAAATAGAGAAATTAGTGATTACGATTTAAGGGTGAAGGAGAAACAGAAATTAAAGATAACACTGAAATATGTCTAGCTAACATTTATTGAGTTGACGTGTTTCCAGGAAGTCTGCTAAACGGTTTAAAACACCTCTCTACACCCTATGAGATTATTTTAACTACCAATTTACAAATGTAAAAACAGGCTATAAGGGTTAAATATCTCGCCAGTTGTCTCATTGCCAGTAAGTGGTAGAACAAGAATCAAAATACGAATTTGTCTGATTCAGAGGCACGTGTTCTTATCCACTCTTACATTTTAAAGAGGAAGCAGATTATCCATACACACTACATTCAGTTCCACAGTATATACATATATTGTTTACTGAATAATCTGAGAGTGACATAAATTGAAATAAAGTCAGCTCTTTTAAATCTTTAAGAATTTATAGATGGATGCCAGGGAGCCAGAGTTAAATGAATTTGAGAGTGAAAGTGCAGAAAAGAAAGCTGATCTTCATAGTTCCCAGTCTGTGGCCTGTATTTTAATTTCTTTGAGTCTTTTAAAAAACAGACGTTTTTAAATTTTTTATGAAGACCTATTTATTAATTTTTCTCTTTTGTAGTTCAGCGTTATGTTACTAATGAAGAAATCTTTGCTTAGCCCGAGGTTTCAAAGATATTCTCCAAGACTTTGTATCAGATATTTTCTTAAATTTAGCTTTTCAAATTTAGTCTATGATGCATTTCAGTTAATTTTTGTGTTCATTTTATTTCTCTTAGTAATATTTTTTAGCTCCTTAATATGAAATGATTGGACATATTTTGTTGTAAATGTCTCCATTTCACATTTTATGCTGTTATAAATGGTATATTACGTTTAACTTAACTTTTTAATTACATTTTTTATTATTTTATTTATTTTAAAATTGTTTTAATTGCAGTAGCCTTGGATTATAACATTATATAGCTTTTGGATGTACGTCATAATATATTTTGAATTCTGTGTAGATTACATCATGTTCACCACCCAAAAAACTAATTATAGTGCATCCCCTCACATGGGCGCCTAATCACCCCTTTTGCTCCCCCCCTTCCCCTCTGGTAACCACCAATCCAATCACCAATGCTATGTGTTTGCTTGTCATTGTTTTTATCTTCTACTTATGAGTGAGATCATATGGTATTTGACTTTCTCCCTCTGACTTATTTCACTCAGCATAATACCCTCAAGGTCCATCCATGTTGTCACAAATGGCTGGATTTCATCATTTCTTATGGCTGAGTAGTATTCCATTGTGTATAAATACCACGTCTTCTTTATCCATTTGTCCCATGATGGGCACCTAGGTTACTTCCAAGTCTTGGCTATTGTGTATAATGCTGCAATGAACATAGCAGTGCAGATATCTTTATGCCTTTGCGTTATCAAGTTCTTTGGATAAATACCCAGCAGTGGGATAGCTGGATCGTATGGTAGCTCTATTCTTAATTTTCTGAGGAATCTCCATACTGCTTTCCATAGTGGCTGCACCAGTTTGCACTTCCACCAGCCGTGTACGAGTGTTCCATTCTCTCCACATCCACTCCAACATTTGTTGTTTCCTGTCTAACTGCTTTTATTTCTAAATATACAGAAAAACAATTGACACATGAATGTTGACCTTTTATCTTCTGATCTTGCTAAGTCACTTCTTAGTTCTAGTGGCTTCTTTTGTACATTATTTCATGTTATCTAGATATAGAATCATTCTCCCCATAACCTGAGAGAGTTTTACCTCTTTCTTTCCATTCCATATGCACTTTATCATTTGTTCTCGCCTTGTTGCACCGAGAACGACCCCAATTCCAACCTTTAAAGCAATGAGTAAAAGATGTTTTCTCTTTCCATATCTATTCAATATTGTACTTTTCTACATTAATTTATATGTATTGCTCTTAATTTTCATTAAGTTCAAAATATTTTCTAATGCTCCTTTTTACCTTTTGAGCCATAGATTGCTTAGAGATGGGTTGCTTACTTTCCAAACAACTGCTTTTTCTTAAATATTTTTCTGTTAATAATTCTTAATTTAAATCCAATGTGGTCAGAAATCATACTCTGTATAACATAATCATTTAAAGTTTGCTTAGATTTCTTTTATAGCACATCAAATGCCCTATTTTGCTGAGTACACTATGTTTGCTGGACAAAGAATATGCATTCTATTATTGTGTGGAGTGTTGATAAACATCAATTAGGTCCAATTGGGCCACCGTGCTGTTCAGATCTTCTATCTTTACTGGTTTTCTGTCTACTTGTTACACCAATTACATCAATTATGGAAAGAGAAATATTGGAATATACAACTATAATTGTGCATTTGTCTATTCTCTTTTAATTTTTATCTTTTTTTACTTTATATATTTTGAACACCTTTACTGAATGCATACACTTTTAAGATTATACCTTCTTGTTGACTTGCTCTCTCTATCATGATGAGATTCCGTTCTTTATCGTTAATTCATAAGACTACATTGTCTCATATTAATAAACCACTCTATCTTTCTCAAGGTTTGTCTTTGCCTATCTTTTCCCACCATTTTACTTTGTCCTGTTTGTCTTTATATTTCAAGTGAGTTTGCATGTAGAGCAAGAGGTTGATCTTTTTTTTTATATATAGTTTAACCATCTCTGTCTTTTAATAGAACATTTAGCCATTTTTTTCATTTTAAATATATATATATATATATTTGAACTTAAAAATACCATCTAGCTATTGTTTTCTATTTTTTCAATCTTTTCCCATTTCTCCTATTTCCTCGTTTCTCTTGCACTAATTTAACAGTACAAGAAATGTTCCAGAAGTTAATTCAGGATGAAGGAAAATAATAGCCAATGGAAATGCAGTTTTTCAGAAAAGAATGAAGAGCACACAAATAATAATAAATATTTGAGTAAGAGTAAAGTAATTTTTCTCATTTAAAAAATTTCCCTGTAACATTATTGACCATTTAAAGCAAAACTAAGAATAAGACATTGTATGGTTTATTGCTTACAAAGAAGTAAAATGTATTATTTTGACAAGAGTCAGTAGGAGAAAATATATCCTTTTAAGTGTCATATTTTTCCCAAAGTGGGGCTAAAATTCCTAATAGAATGGAAACAAATATATGTACTCTAGCATTGGGTGAGCTCAAGGGGTGGCCTCTTGCCTCCCTGTCCTCTTAATCACACTTTTGATAGAAGTTTAAAGATTTCTCAGGGACACACGATTTGGTCATGATCAGTGGAAAGAGCAATGAGTTTAAAAACTCTTAAATCTGCAAGGTAACTTTAAAAAAAACTTTTATACTTTGTTTTGAAATTTGCATTGGTTGTTTATGTCTTTCTAAACTATTTTGATTTGGTTTTCACCTCTGCTATACCCAGGCACTGATCGAAGCATGGAAACTCCTCTCCAGGTCATTTGTTTACTTCAACACTTCACATGATCCGTATAGTAACTAACGGCCAGAGAGCTTTTCTCCCTGAGTGTGTGCCACGTAGTGCTTAGAAGGCCAAGGAGAAAATAGAGTTAAAAAAAGAAACAGTCAAGAAAATGCCCATCTTCCTAGGCCCTAGACTAGAAAGGCAAAAGGCATAGCTATCTTGCCTGCTTAAGGACCAGATAGTGGTAACATACAGGATGCTAGAACATAGAAGTGAAATGAAGAATTTCTGGCTTTTCATTCTACAAATATGTTTTGAACAATATCTCTTTACCAGCCAATATTTCAGATACTAGGGAGAGTGATAACTAAAGCAAGGTTCTCTACTATAAAAAAGACAAATAATTAGAAATAAATAGATTTGTAATATAGAAACATAAAAACAGATAGTGGCAAGAATTATGCATAAGAATAAAGTAGATTAAAGACGTAGAGCAGAACTACCCATTAGAAGTCTCTGTAATTGTAAAAATACTCCGGATCTGTTTTAGCCAACGGAGAGCCGCTAGCTACATTTGCTACTGAGCACTTTAAATGTTGCTAGTGAGATAGAGCAACTAAATTTTTAATTTCTAGTTTACAATTAAATAGCCACATAGTGATAGTAGCTACCATACGGCACAGAACAGCTATGACAGGAACGGTCTCTCTCTGCAACTAATATTTGAGTCTAACCTGACTGAACTGAGGGAGTGACTCTACATGTATCTAGAATAACCTTCCATTTGGAGGGAAGAGCAAACACACTGCGCTAGAGGAGTGCTCTGTTGTTTTGTAATCGTTGAAGAAGGTCACTTGTTCTAATATTTGCCCACTTCAGATCCATCAAAGTAAATGTTACTTTAGTTGGTTGAAAGGAGCCAGAAAGTGATTCCAGAGCTAAAGCTTCCTGCCTCAGAGTCATCACATCATGCATATGATAAGTTATTTTGATATATAAAAAAAAAATAGGTATATTTCTTCATATTTGAGCTGATTCAATTTTTTTGGCCAACTTCATGATGGAATTGAACTTTCATGCTGTGACCTGCCTCAATGGTTAAGTCGCCTGAGATCAATGGATTGGTGAAGCATTTACTATAATTCTTGAATATTTGAATAGCAGAAAGCAATCGCTCACTCTCTTGACTTCTCTGCTACTAGAGGTTCCTGGAAGTGCCATAGAGGGTTTTCATTGGCAAAGGAGAAGCAGTTCTTCATTGTGGGTTTTCGATTTTTAAAAATGGCAATAAGAGAGTATTTAAGTCAAATAAATTGTTTAATTAAATTTATCAAATATGTAATGAGATGCATGTGCCTAGGACTTTGTCGAACATAATTTTTCAGATCCTTTATGGGAGTGATTGAACAAATAATTTAACATAATTATCAATAGTGTATGCATATATTTTAATATAGAGTGCTAAATTTTTTCCAATTATGATTAATTTTCATACAACTCGAAAGGAAATTCTTAATGCATTTCAGTTGCAAAAAGTTTTATTGCAGTATAGATGATTTGTGAAGTGGCGTGCTTTCATCACAGCTCATTGAACTGAACTAACACTGCATCATTCAAATTTATTTAATTAAGGATGTATTTTACTGAAAATATATTTTATTTATACCATTTATAGTTGTGTAATTAAAAATAACTAATAGTTCTTATCAAGTTTAACTATATTCTTAGTTTCCTCTGGAATTTTTAAAGGCTTGTTTATTGAGTTTATTCTTCAGGGATATTTATATCAATTCCCTCAATTTAAGGCAATTTGGTATGTTTTCTAGGTATATTTGTGACTTAGGAAAATCATTTGACAAATGGCATACTTAGGCTTGATCAAGTCTTGGATTCCAGATGTTACAGTGACAGCCAAACTTCTTGGAAGATCCTGACTTGCACGATCTGTTGATGCTAAGTAAACAAAGCAGACCATTGTCTGTGCCCTCAAGGAGAGCCTGGAGTAGCAGAGAAAGCAGGAATCAAAGACTAGAAGTAATTATTTGTTCAAAAATCTGTGAACATAAATCCCTCTTCTCTTAGTGGGAACTTTTCTGAGTGGCTTTAACTTAAGGTCCCGTAAAGATAATTCTGAATGTTACTTGAAATATTTTAAACAAGCAAAAAGAAAATCTCTTTCATTCACTTTATGGTACCAACATACCAGTAATACTGAAAATGATAAAGATAGTCTGAAAGCAAACTGATTATTGATGTAGATTAAAAAGTATAAAGTACAGGAAATAGAATTTGGCAGTGTATCAGAAGACTCTTGTCCAAAGACCAAGGAAGGCACAGATCTGGAATGCAAAGAGCCTTCCTCATTAGGAAAGTGACTGTATCAATTCATGTTATCAAAAAAATAAGGAAGACAGAAAACCATGATTATATTAATACGATTAGAAAATTATTCCCATAAAGTGCAACACTCATTCATTAAAATTTAAGTAAAATAATGAAAGAAAGTAATTGCTAAATATGATCAATATTTTCTATACTAACAAAATCAAACTAAATCCTAAACTTCAAAACTGGTTTTGAATATCATTTGAACATTTCAAATACATTTTTTAGAGCATTAAAGAGAAGTAACAGATACAACTTTTTAGAAAAAAAGAATGTTCTACATGATATCAGTGTTTACACTAAAAACCTGAGACGCCTTAAGAAAAATTTCCTCAGTTCTTTCAGGTTTGAAAATATCTGCTTATTTCTGAATCTTTAAAACGTTTGCATTTTAAAACAGTAGCATCTTCTAAGTAGTCTTGAATGCTGTGTATGTGGGTCACTGCCATGGTGTGGCTGCTGATAAGTGGTGTAGGTCCACCCCCAGGAACTGAGCCCTGGCCACCGAAGCAGAGAATGCCAATCTTAACCACTAGGCCATGGGGCCGGCTCCAAGAGTAATTTTTAATATTTAGATTGTTTCCAAATTTTCTACGAGATAAAAAGGAACATCTGTGGGAACTTTTTTAACCCACTTTAAGGTACCGTGCCTGGTGATTGGTCTCAATTCTTTGGGAAGTTTGCGGTGGGAGGAAGGTTAGTATGGACTCAATCAGGGATTTTTGGTTTAAATTCCTCAAGTTTTGGGAGACACAAAGCCTGTCTCTATAATTAGAAGCTTCTGAGTTTTAAATCTAATGTATCATATAGCTTTGTAAAAAATGCATAAACAGTTTACTGGGGTACTGTATGACCATATAACCCGTTTCAGTCAAATAAATATCAGCTAACGGGCAAGTTGCAAGAAAAATAATGAAAAATAGTAAGATATAAGTGGATTTAAATGTATGTGAGTATAGATTTAATTTAACTATGTACATTTAAAAATATAAATATAAAATTACATGTAAAATATTTTAAAATTATATACAAAACAAATATTAAAATATGAATACATATATAATTTATACATATATATGTTTTTCCCAATAAGAGTATATAAAGCAATAATATAACCAATATTTCACTTTCTTCTTTTAATAAAATAAAGGAAGCAAAGTATGCCCTTTTCATCATATTTTTAAAATATTTTCTTCATATAATATAAGGAACTTGAATGGCTTAATGGCATTTTTCATTTATAAAACTTTCAGCAGAAAATCTAACAGAAGTTTGTTACATTGATAAATTTTAATACTATTTTAGGAATTCAAAGATATTCCCTGATGTACACACTCAATTTTATAAATTGCCTTGTTTCAGTTAGGAATTTTCCAGAGAGTAAAAAAAGTTGTCTTTGTTCACACGCTTTACTCTTTTCTTTAAATGAAATCTTCGTAAATAATATTTTTCAGTGTGTAAAGAAAAGACCTCTCAGAATTTGAGAGCTTAACTAAGAAGAAGAATTCTACTCTTTGAGATTTACATTAACACGAGTGGAACTGGAGGTGATGATAACTACATATATCTGCATATTTTCCAAGAACAATTTCAGCTTCTACTCGCAATCACATAATTTATCTATGCTCTATCAGCCATGTGATTACAATGAAGCCACTGTAAGCATCAAATCTCATTAAATTAGTCAGATGAAGCAACTCCAAAACAAAGACACGCTGCAGCTGAATTCTAAAATTATGGAATAGAGCATTTAGGTTATATTTCATAAACTTGCTGGAGCATGGAGAATTGAAGACAAAAAGAAAACTTTAATGTAGATATGTCAACCTCCATGTTTATAAGTCTTTCTGTCACTACCTTATTATGAGGCATTCTTGATCGCAGTTACTGACTAAGGAACAACGATAGAGAATGAACCGATGAGAGCATCAGTATCACAATATTAAGGTCATTAAATACTTAAGAGTTTTTTAAATGGAAGAGATGGAAAGAAATACAGAATACATATTTTATATACTTTTATATCTTATAAAAGTATATAAAATACACAAAAACATTTTATATTTTATATACTTTTATATAGATAAATTGTATATAACATTTATAGTATATAAATAGTTCATTTAGACAGCAAATTGCAGTCTTTAGACTCATTTTTATAGTGTATAATTTCAGAAGCTCAGTACTCATGTGATACAAAAAGGAACTTTTGCAAACTAAGTTCTTTAAAATGTTACAGCAATATGAATATTTATATATTCATATTACTATGAGATATCTGGCCAAGATGGAGAAAGCCTAGTTTAGCCTATCTCTATAGTTGACCACAACTTAAAGTCCCGGCCAAAATACAGAAAACAGCTACCTGAGGACTGTGGAAATTAAGTCAAAGGCAAGCAGATTGCAAAGAGAAGTCAAAAGTTAGAGACGTGACCAGTAAGGGTTAGAAACAAGTATCAACGTGCTCAGTCTCTCTCTTTCTCTGTTTCTGCCTCTCCACCTGTGACAGTGTCCCAAGAGGAGCCCTCAGTTGAGAGCTGGGCAAGTCAGTATCGGTGGGGAGGGTTAGCAGCTAAAACTCCAATAGAAATTTTCTCTTTCTTTCCGGAAAGGTAAACAGCGGACAAAGGACCTCTTTAGTCTGCAGAGTGAGGGAGGATCCACACGAAAATATATGTGCGCGTTCAGGAAATACACTAATGAATTCATAGCACAGATTTGATTGAACAGCCTGAACTTAGCTATGAGTTCCCTTCCAGGTAATTCCTATTTGGCTGTCGTTTTTTGAGCATCCCTTGCAACATGCATTGGGCTGGCGAGGAGTATGACAGAGAAAAGGATAAAGTTGCCATCCAATGGTGTCTCAACATCTCTAGTGCATAGGAGTCTTTCTTTTCTTTTCTCAAAATTCGGGGAATCACTGGGAAAAACAGAGTGTTGATTTAACTCCGTCCTCTGACTTTCCTCCCTTGGGTTTGTGTTCTGTCCTATTAATTCTGCTGTAGTAGCAGCTGTAGGGGACAAGGAACAATGGCTCTTTGCATCTTCTTGCTGTCTTTTGGTAGTAGTTGCACTTCTGCCTGACCCTGTTGACCTGTCAGTTTCCATCTGTGCCACTGACCCCCAAAAGCTGACAATATTCCGGGGGCGTACTTGCTGGATTTTCGGAGACTCTTCAAAGACTCCGTGTCCCTGCAGATTCCTGGAGCGAGGGACCAGGACAAGCTGCAGCTTCACCCTCCGTAGCATCCCCAGAGTGTGCCCCACCTCCCACCGGAGTCTCTAGTTGCAGTGCTTTCCCCTCTAGTGGATGGCCCTTTGGGAAAACCGAAAAGAAATTTTGTGGCCTGGATGCCTCCCACAGATTCTGCCTTATTCTGTTTAACTTCTGCTATGTGTGCAGCTTAGAGATGTTCAAATCGGAGATGAATAACAAATTGTGACTTAAGGGGAGCGTGAGACAGGAGGAAGAGATTCTGATTCCCTGACAGGATCCTTGCTCTTTCTCTGGGTACCTTTATACAGACAAGGGAGTGAGTGCCGGTGGTGGGAAGCGATTTTCCAGTTTCTCCTGGAATGCCACGCTTTGTAAATCTACCACGATCGCTGACAGTCTTTGAAATTAGGAAGTGAAGCGTACTCGGCTTTTACATTTCAGCTGTGAGCTAACTACACACTTGCTTCTGTACCACCATTTAGCAAGAAAAAATGGGAATGGTTACAAAGTAAGAAAAGCAAACCGTTTATCTCGAGTTTTGAATATAAGTAAACAGTTTCGCCACCAATTGCCAAGCTGAACGAGACCTAATGGGCCATAGTCTGCAGTAAAACAGTTAAATTGGAGAAAAATGAGTTTTCACTCACAAGATGTGGCAGAAACTTGTTAATATATTTTAACACCTTAAGGACTGCTTTTGATAATGAATTTTGAGGATGTTGACTGAAGAAACAAAAACAATTAGATTACATTAAATTTACCCTTTCAGGTGCACTTGCTAGAAATCCTGTGGTTGTTTATATGGCTCAGTTTTCTAGTGTAAACCTGTATGCCAATTTGGTGCCTAAATGGAATTCAACAGACAGGAATCACATGCTATTGGGATTCAAAGACACTGAATTCGGGATCCAGTAGAATTGGGGAATGCTGCATATATTTTAAGAAGTTAATTGAAAAATATCGCCTAATTATTTTCTCTGAGAGATACTAGAATGCATTTCCTTCACCAAGACTTTAAGGAAGAGACTTGCAAGAGAAGCACAGATTTCAAAAAATGCACCCACGAGTGATGTGGTAAGGAGTTCCAATTGAAACAAGGGCTCTCATTTAAGTGAGGCAGGATGGATTACAAACATTAGAGTCCAGATATAAGAAACACAGAAAAGTTTTTAAAAAAAGCAAAGTTGATGTGATTAACATGTGGCTGCAAGAACAAGCACAGCAATCCGATCTCCAAGAATAGCCTGACCTTGGAAATCTCTGGGAGAATTTAACCAATCTTGACTCCATAGGAAAGAAATCCTTAGGCCGCTCTGTAAGGAATTACTTGCTTTATATATCAGAGTCACAGCTCTATTAATTTTATTGTTATGAGTATTATTATATTTCATTATATGATATAGTTAACGAAGGCCTGATTTGATGTATTACATTACAGAGTCGCAATGCTTACCTCAATTCGTGTATCTGAGTCATGGCATATTTCCAAGTCCTGAAATGAAGAAAAATAACTGTGCTCAAAAGCCACATGTTCATATTCTGATCCTTTCTTCAAAGCTTCTCCAAAAGGACCAGTGACCTTGCATTTATTTACTTGCCTAATTAAGCTTTGGGGAAAGAAAAAATATATGGAATTGTTAAGAATTGTTGGACACTGGGTGTAATCTAGCATTAATCCTTGGGGATCCAGAACTACACTGTGTTCTGCTGGTGTGAGCGGAGCTTATGAGTCTCAAGAGATGGTTGGAGTTTACGTGAGTGCTACATGGTAGGCCCAGGCAAACTCAAGTGTCCAGAGTGGTCACTTTTCCAGATCCTAAGTTCCTAGCTAAAATTGATATACTCCCAATTGGCAAAAACTATAACAAGTTTCCTGATCCTAGGATAAGATTTATGCTTATAGGAAGGGTCAAATGTTCGTTTTGATGTTACTCTTTTGTCAAAAACCATTAGCTAACAGTGGTTTATTATTCCTAAAAGAATTGCTCCAGTGCTCCACCATCAGGGTGACTTGAAAGATTGATTTCTGTCATCTCTCTTTTTAATCCTGTAGCAGATCCAATGGAAAAGTCTGATAGTCTTGGGAAAATGACATGTCTTGGTCATAAGCTTAATCAGATTTTGGCCCTAATTGGAGTAGATGTCAGGGAAAATAATAGGTTTTATCGAATGATTTTCCTTTCCCTCTGAGCACATAGAAGGATTGCTTTCCCCACCTCCCTTGTATCCAGGCTGGCTCGTGCGGCTGAGTTCTGGCCAACTGTGGGAAGAGAAGAAGCGTAATATATTTAGGCCTGAATGTAAAACAGCTGTTACCATCTCTCGCTCTCTTTTCCCTGCTTGCATGGTTGGAAGTAAGGAAGTAAAGTACTCCAAAATGGTGGGGACACGCAGTGGAAGAACTCCAGATCCCTGAGTGTGTCCATTGGAAGACAGCCACTCAAGAAAGGCACCAAACCAGGATTGTCTGCATTGGATTATGTGTGGGCAAGAAATAAGTCTTTGTTGGGTAAGGTCCCTGGGATTGGAGGGTGTTTGTGATATTAGCTTATGCTGACCCACACAGAGCTCCTTCTCATTCCTCACTAGAACCACTCAATTCATCTCCTGGTGACTTTTGCTGCTATCAATTTTTCACTCTATTCATATGGAAGGCAGAAAATGTGAGAAGTTTACAGTCTCTCATCTGAGACGTTTCCATCTTGCCTCAGAGGTACATTAGCTCTCTGGTTAGTTATGTACCATATAAGCATCAAGGCACGTGGCCATCTTACAATGTTAGCAGGACATCACACGAGTCCTGTGTATTAATGAAATCATGCTGACAGGTCCTAGGGATTTGGAAATACTAGATATATTTCTTGAAAGATAGCATTCAGAAGGTGGGGATAAACCTCACACGTGCACACACACACACACACACACAATCTCTGAGACTTTCCACCTAAATGAAGTTTCTCATACTGCAGTGATATGGAATTTCAGTAAAGTGCCACTGAATTGAAAGAGACTTTTCTACAGTTTTGGATCTAAACCATTATATGTGGCACACATGATGGAGTCCTTGGATATTGTAGAGAGCATATACACATTTTGGTTGCCTTGTTTTACCTTAGTTATCAAATAAAAAATACATTGACTTTCAGTGCATCCCGACACGATGGAAGACTCACCAGCCGCCTTTGAGTGCAGGGCCAGTGGATTTGCCTCTTGACCTTCTCAGTCCAGGAGCCATGGTGAGGAGACCCCAAATTAGAGGAAATTCTCATCATTTGTGTGCTTTCTGTAGGGTGGAGCTTCAGGAATTCTTTTCCATGCCATCGATTCTGCTTCAGTTGGCCTGCTATGGTGGGTGGCTCAGATTATTGTCCCAGTTGTTTCAAACTACTAGCTTCAACTGGAACTTACATTGATTTCAGCGTGAGTCTACATTACAACTACAGGGAGTATATAGGGAGAACCAGCACGTGGAAGGTTGCCTCACGGTCTCTCCTATTCCTTACTGTCAGCTTCCAAATGGTGCAACAGCTGTTCAGACAATGGGAATCCAAATGAAGCAGTCTACATGTGTTGCGTAATCTATTCCAAAGACCACATTTTTATCCAATAGATTTGAAGGTTGTCATAACTTCCTTGTTTTATTTTTTTCAGAGCAGGTATCAGTGTCCATGAAATATCCAAGTTTTGGATTTGTTCGTTAATTCAATATCTATGTTCCCCACATGGAAAATAAACACATCTTGAAGAGGGTCCTGATTTGTCTTTCTCACTATCTTACTCATTGTTCATAGAAAAGTGCTTAGCATATGGGAGGGGCCAATTAATATTTGCTGAATGAAGATTAGTTGGTCTTCTGTGTTTCTGACTAATATTCTTCTAATTTCGGTTCATGTGAGGAAATATTCTCTAATTTAAATGCTGTTGAGTAATTTTCTTATTTTTCATATCATTTTGTCTTTAATTCTTCTTTCCCTTTTTCCTTCCCATCTCTCCTGTCCATCCAGTACTGTCATAAAACTGTCACTCACCTGTAGAGTATACTAAACAGCCTCTGTTCTAATTGAACATTATCCAAGATATACCAGTTGTGAAATAGATTTTACATTCTTCCTGTGCATATCCAAATCCTTTTACTACATATTCACTACATGGAGGTTTGCAGTGTCAGCTCAGAATTAGCATACTCTAAGAGAACACGTCACGGTTCTCTCAATTATCTCATTTGACTTACATTCTCAAATAGTAGCACCACAGAAGTCTGCTCTTTCCAACTTCTCCACATCCAAATACTACTGTGTATTCTGTCTTCTTAAATATTTCTCTTTACTGCCCCCAACACCCCAACCATTGCTTCCTCGTTAGTTTAGGCACTGATTCCTCCCTGCCTAAAAAAATTGCAATAATATTGTGACTAGTTTCCCTGCTCACTGTCCTACAGATCTCTAGACAACCATTTCCCAATTGAATTTTTAAGAACTATGGTCCCTGGAAATGGTCTAAAAAATACACGTCAGCATATTAGTCTCTGAGGTGAACTACCGTGAGGAATCTGTATACGATAATATGAAAGAATGAGTACTCTCTAATCAGACTGTCTGGGTTCAAATTTTAGCACTTCCCAGTACATAAAACAGTGTCTGGCATGTAATATGTACTCAATATATATTTGTGGAATTAGTAATAGAACCAATTTAGTGGATAAATATTACGGTAATGTTAGTAAAAGTTCTTAAGTCTCATTTTCTAATCTTACAATTCAGCTAGCAATGTGTAGAGCTGCATTTGCAGAAACTAAACAAGAATAAAGTAATGGAAGAGTTGGATTATGTCCTGTAAAAAATCATTCTGGAAGTAGGTACTTTGAGGTTTGATGTAGTTGGATCAACATAAATACAAGTTTCTTCTGGTTTTCTTCTTTCCTATCCAAAAAACATGTGGCATCTCATTTTTGATGAAATCTGGGTGCATCTTTTGGCATCTCTTTTCTGTCCCAGGCAGAAAGATGCTCACATATCTATGGGTCAATTGAATGATTCTGTTCATCTGAACTAGGCTCTGCTGAACTCAGACTGGCTCATTATCTTCTGAGGCCTGGATGATCTAGCTCGCTGTCAGCTCTGGTGGTGAGGGGTGAGGGAGGTGACTGGGCCACATAGAGCTTATTAACCAGTAGGCTAGCCTGCGCTTGTTCATAAGGCAGCAGGAAGCATGGTTCTAAGAGGAACAAGAGAGCAAGACCCAACGTGAAAGTCATTTTCACATCTTGGCTTGCTTGATTTTGCTGGTGTACCTTTAGCCTAGTTAAGTCATATAGTCAAGCCCAGAGTCAAAGTGGAAAGGTGTTACCAAGCAGCACAGCTACAGAGAGGCACAAACAGACGTGGACAGTCTCTGTAAGCAATTCCACACCAGTGGCTAGCTGTGTCTGCCTCAAGGTAACTCATATATTTGTTGGGGAAAATAAGTAAGATTACTCAAATAAAGTGTATATCGTTGTATCTTCAGCATAGTCAACACTCTGTCAAACTTAGTTATTATATTTAAGCATTTTAAACCAGTTTTTCCTGAACTTATTTAATAATGGATTTTTTTAATGTGACATATATTATCCCATGAAACTATTGTTATAAGTGAAAACGTATCTGGCGAAACGTTGCTCTGAACTCTTCTCCACACCTCTGCCTGCATCACTTCTCCAGACAGAAATCTGATCCTGCCATTCTCATCACTAAACCCTTCAATGACTTGTGGTTACTTCGTAAGGCACAAACTGGGAGCTTAGCGTGGAGGGACCTGTCATCTTAGTCATAACTATGTCTTCAATATATTAACTACTTTAGATATGAACACCTTCAAAATCAGGTTTTTTGGTTTTTTGTGAGAGGATTGGCCCTGAGCTAACATCTGTGCCAGTTTTCCCTTCCTTTATACATGGGATGCGGCCACAGAATGGCTTGATGAGCTGTGTGTAGGTCCCCACCCAGGATCCAAACCCATGAACCCTGGGCCGCCAAGGCAGAGCACATGAACTTAACCACTATGCCATTGGGCTGTGAACTCATTGTTTTTTTAATTTAAAATTAGAAACATCTTATAGACATTAGCAATAATTAAATCCTATCAGCTTCTCCTTTGCTAATCCTCAGGAAACTGGATCATGTTTCTGGGTAACTATCCCTGATATATTAATATCACTAATATGACACACACTAGCGACATAAGAGTTACATTGATACATGAGTTTTTATTTCTAATTGAAGCATATATTAATGCCTTTGAAGCTATGACATGTGTGTTATTTTTAATCTATATCAGGTCATTAGTCATCCTAACTAAATGGACAATATTGCAAAAAACAAGTACCAACAACTAATCTCACATGGACCAGGATGGTCCAAATAACAAAAAACAATTTTCTTTTGTCCATTAAAAACAATACCATATATAGATATTTATATAATCAGTGGTACTCCTGGTTAAATCTTTTCAAATGTATATTAGTTGATGATATTTATATAATTTATGTAGGTGACTGGGCACTATGTTCCTGCAACTTTCACATTTCTGTCACAATCTTTCATAATTAAGTAGCTGTCTCTTTTCTAGAAAGCAAACAAAGGCTTCACGCAATGGCTTTTTGGACAAATGTTGAACACATCCCATACTCAATGGTCTCTCTCACACAATTTAAAAGCAAAAAATAAAACCAGGTGAGGCCAGCCCGGTGGCATAGCAGTTAAGTTGGCACACTCTGCTTCGGCAGCCTGGGGTTTGCTGGTTCAGATCCCAGGCATGGACCTACACACTGCTCATCAAGCCATGCTGTGGCAGCATCCCACTTATAAAATAGTGGAAATGGGCACTGATATTAGCTCAGGGCCAATCTTCCTCAGCAAAAAGAGGAGGACTGGCTTCAGATGTTAGCTCAGGGCTAATCTTTCTGAAAAAAAAAAAGGATACGAGAAATAACAACAGGAAAATATACATGTATATATGCCAAAAGAGAGAAACATAAAAAGTAGCATTATAGCATAACTGAAATAAAAAATAAATTTTCAAAAAGAAAATTATTTTTGTAATATATCTATAACTGTAAAAATTAACATAGCTAGATGAAACATTTTAAATCATTTCAAAATTAAACGTTGTTTATTATATAACCCTCAAGTTTTAGATATATGGTCATATACTATAACCAAAGCAAGCACACATTCTGAAAAAATGGGTTTGGTTGATATGTGATGGTATTTTTGGCTAGATGCAGAAATCTAGAGTTCCTTCTGATTATCCCTCTGCCTCATCTGTGAAGCTAAACTATTTTAAATATTTAGTTTCAGTTCCAAAAATTCCTTTCACCACCCTTAATGAATCCAATAACATTCGTCTGCAGACTTGCTAAGAATGTCTAAATTGGTATCAACTTTAGCCATCCGCCCCCTCCACACGTGTACATCCACACACAATGTCTATATGTTAATTACAACAGGCTGAGTTATCTTTATAGCCAGCATTTCAGATTAATATTGATTCTTTGCTTAAACTTGTTCAATGGCATTAATTTGGATCTTAGTAAAAAAAACCTGTGACATAGTCTTGGAGTCACTAAGGAAAAGTAACCACTATCCCAAAACAGCAAAAACAAACACACATACACACAGATTTCGGTGGTTTAACACAGTAGAAATTTATTTATTGTGCTCATAAGAGGGTACACCGAGGGCTCAGATGGTTGATACTGGTAAGAAAGGGAAGGAGATATTTCTCCTCATTGACATTTGGGCATACAGGCTGCAGGTGGCTCTTTCATCATTAATACATCTCCTTAGGTCCTCCAGGGCATTGGAAGCTAGACTTCAGATGTAAAAATAACATGGAGAATGAAGTGTGAGCTTTGATGTCCAGGCGTGGAAGTAGCACACATCATTGCTATCCCTCACCCCACCCCAGATTCCACTGGACAGAACTCAATCACATGGTCACACGTAACTGCACGTGAGGGTAGGAAATACAATTAGATGTGTTCTCAAAAGATGACATCATGGGTGGGATGAGCACCTAACAGGTTTCTGCTAAAGACCTGCATTACCTGGCCCCTGTCTATTTCTCCTGCATCCACCCACACACCCTCTCTCGTTACTCTACGCTTTCGGGCATTCTGGTCTTCATACGCCTCACACCAAGCTCACTCCCACCTCGGGTATTGGTACACGCTGTTCCCTGAGCCTTAACATGTTCTCTCTGCCTTCCACCCTTTATCTTTCAGCTCTCAGCTCCAATACTGTTTATGTAGATAACTCTACCCTATCCACGGACAGATCAGTTCTCCCTCAAACACACTTGCCCAGCACATTGTATTTTTTCATATCAGCACTTACCACAGTAGATAATCATATATTTTTGTGATTATTTGATTTATTGTATCCTCCTGCCCTTGTTAGATGGTGTATTACTTTGGTAGGGCTGCCATAATAAAGTATCACTGATTCGGTGGCTTAAACAGAAATTTATTTTCTCTCAATTCTGGAGGCTGGAAGTCTAAGATCAAGGTGTCGGGAAGTTTGGTTTCTCCTGAGGCCTCTCTCCTTGGCCAGCACATGACACCTTCACTCTGTCGTCACTGGCCTTTCCTGTGTGCATGCACACCTCTGCTTCTCTCTCTGTGTTCAAATTTTCTTTTCTGAGAAGACCACCAGTCAGATTAGCCTAAAGCCCTCTCTAACAGCCATCTTTTAACTGAATCACCTCTTTAAAGGCCCTTTCTTCAAATATTATCACATTCTGAGGTACTGGGAGTTAGGAATTCCACACTCGAAATTTGGGGGTGCATAATTCAGTCCATGACAGAAGGTAAAAACTCCATGATGGTTGAACCTGTACTGGTTTAAAAGTATGTCTCCCGAACTAGTCGATCACTCAGCACACAGTAGGTACTCAATATAAATATGTCAAATTGATGAATGATTTGGTGCATAAATATTTGTGGTGTTTTCCTTTTTTAATGTAGGCTTCTTTTTTCATCTTACATAGCCACCAAAGTCAATAATGAGAATCCCTATTATGGGGTCCTCGGAAAATAATGCTATAAATTTTGCTAAGGACTGAGAATATTTTATAAAATTTAGTCACTAAGTTGCTGTGGCAAGCCAGAATACACTGGGAATAATAGCCTATTTTTGTTACAAGTGATGTCATGAAAGTTGCTGGCACAGTGGTGATCCCAAGGGAACCAGAGAAGTGAGTGTGAGCAATGCAGAGTCTATGTGGCATAACTGTAGCCAAGCATAGCAACACACTTACGCTGGGAACACCTGAAGGTCTTTATTAAGACAGGAATTTAGGCAGTTCAGTAAAGAAAACATCTCTGAAGATTAAGGTGTATTTTATAGAAATGTAAAATAAAAAGCAGTATCTTGTACAATGTTGAACAGAAGTATTGATAATGGAAATCTCTGAATCCTTCCTGATCATGAGCAGGGAGTTTTCATTATTCGCCGTTTAGTATAATGCTTTTTAAAGCATTTTTTCTTATTTTTTGACTTACAATTTCTAATTAGTATATTCACACATTTTTTCCTTCAGTAGTCGTTCTTGGATTGTTTCTACACAAATGGATACATATATTTTTATATTCAAGGAATTGACTTTTAGAGCTCTTAAATTTCTTTTATATCTGTATTTTCTATTTTATTATTTACTGTTTCACAGAAATTATTTCCTTCCTTTCACAATTACTTGGTCTAATTTGTTCTTCATTTTCTAGCTTCTTCAAATGATACCTATACTAATGCATTTCCTATTTTTATTTTTGTAGTGTAAACCTCAGAGATTACAAATTTCATTCTTATAATAGGTTTCACTGCATTCCACAAGTTTTGATATGCTGTATTTTATTATCATTCCATTCAAAATAGTTTTTAATTTTATTTTGATTTCTTCATTGACTCATAGTTTCCTTATAAATGTACGGATTAATAACAAAACATTTTGGGAATCCTGAATTTGATAATTTTATAACTAATTTTTATTTATTATTACATACATACAATTATGTAAGATTTTAATCTTTGAAATTGTTTGAGATATAATGTTAATGTTCAATATGTTGTTAATTTTGGTGTGCTCACCTGCACCTGGAAATATTTGAAAATATATGTAGACTACAGCCATTGCATTCAGTGTTCTATATATGTCATTTAAGTTTTTATTAATTGGTTTTCCCAATCTTCTATATTTCTATGGACTTTTGTTTGTTGTATCTATAACAGAAATAAATCTTTTAAAAGAACCCTCTACCATTATTGACTTTGTCAATATGCAGTTTCTGCTGCATATATTTTGAGACTGTTAGTAAGTATAAAAAATTAAGACATATTCTTTAGAATGACCATTTTGTCATTCTGAAATATTCCTTTATAACTCTTATCCTTCTTGTATTCAATTCTGCTTGGTGCAATGATTTTGGGGATTGGTATTTACTTGATATGTATCTCCCCATATTTTGTTTTCAATCTTTCTGCAGTTTTATACTCAAGAATTTTATTTGATAAGATGTATATATAATATTCTATTGATGTCTAACAAATCTTAGTATCTTAAAACAATGAGTATTTATTACCTCACACTTTCTGTGGGCTATGAACCTGGACACGGCTCAGCCTATTTCTCTAGTTAGGACTCACTAGACTGTTGTCCAGATTTTCAGTGGAGCTGTATTCTAAATTGGATGCTCAACTGGGAAAGAATCTGCTTCTAGGCTCATTGGGTTGGCAGAATTCATTTCCTTGCAGCAGCATATCACAAGGCCCTAGACACTACCTGGTTGTTGGCTGGACGTTGCCATCAGCTCCTTCAGGCCACCTGCACTTCCTAGAGGCTGGTCACAATTCCCTGCCACACTGGCATTCCCAGCATTGTTGTTTACTGCATCAAACCAGCAAGAAGAGTGTGTAGAGTGAGTCTGCCAGGGTGATGGAGATTTACACTGAGAGTATAATGTAGTCAGGGAGTTTTATCTATCAACTTTATAAGAATCTAATGGTTAGAAATAAGACACAGGTCCTCATCACATTTGTGGGAGGAGGCGGAGGAATGAATTATATAAAGCAGTATGGACTAGAAGATCAGGAGTTGTGGAATGTGGGAGAATCCGTTTGTCATATAACATATAATCCATTGTTTTAATCTAGTTTTTTGATCACAATCTTATAATTGGATTATTTAGTCTATTTACATTTAATGTAATAATTGATATGTCTACAAAGTAATGTTCCATGTTTCTATTTTTGGGAGGCCAAGTTATTGTTTTTTTTTATTTTTTTTTGCTTGAGGAAGAGTGTCACTGAGCTAACATCTGTGCCGATCTTCCTCTATTGTGTAGGAGGGTTGCCAGCACAGCATGGCTTGATGAGCAGTGTGTAGGTCTGTACCTGGGATCCAAACCCATGAACTCCAGGCCGCCAAAGCAGAGCACGCAAACTTAACCGCTATGCTACTAGGCTCACTCCTATTCTTTTTCTTTTTTTCATATTTTTCTTGCTTTATTTTAGTTCTACTTTTCAGTTGGTTTAGTTTTCCTATCTTTATCTTGTTAATTATACGTTCTTTTATTATTAGTCCCTTAATAGATATTCTACAGATTACAATAGTCATATTAAATTTATTAGAGTCTACTGTGAATTAGTACTTTTATACTTCCTTGATAAATTAATGACCTTACACCACTTTAAATCTATTGATCATACTCCATCTTTTATGGGTTTTTATCATCTACTTTATGTCTACATTTATTTTGTATATCATATAACACTATTATTAACTTTATATATATCAATATCCACTTTAATTTACACACATATTTATCTTTCCATTCTTGTTTTAAGGTGATTTCATCTGGGATTATTTCCATTCTGAATGTAAAGAATTATCCTTTGGCATTTGTCTTCATGCAAGTTTGCTGGAGATAAACTTTTTAGTGTGTATTTGTGTGAAAGTATATGCTTTTAAATGTGAATTATGCATACATATGAATAGCTATGAAAATCTGCACTTTATTTTTAACAAATTTTACTGCTTAAAAGTTATATCATGCATATGAAGAGGCCTGTTATTTCTTAAAATGATTATGGAAATAATTTTCCTTCTAGTTTCTCCTAATGTGACAAAAATTACTTCAAAAATTATTTCACTTGGCTTATCTCTTGAGGGTGATTTTCATTTTAATAAATGCCATAAAATTATAGCCATGAACAGTCCCCATAAAATTATAGCAAGTAAGGAATGCTAAGGGAAAAGAGTTAAGATGAGCCCTAGAGGCTATGATTTTTATTTAAAATAAATTTAGAAAGCCATTGCACCATTCAGGGAGCCCATCAAAGAGAGCATGACAGGATGCAAAATAGAACCAATCATTTTAACGGTAAGATAGACTCTTCTTATTACAAAACATTGACAAATTTGGGGAAAAGAGAATAAGATTATCTTTCAAACGAATGGGATATTATACTCATTACTAAAATTACATGCCACACTTTAATTTTTATTAGCTTTTCTATTGAAACCAGGGTCTATATTGATATGGAATCATAAAATATAACTTGTTTTAACACTAGATTTATGACTATGACTTTACCCCTGATAGCATTAAAACTTTACATGCAATTTTATAGGAAACAAATGGTGGATTTAGAGGGTTGTTTTAAAATCGTATAGTAAAAATTACCAAAGTAAACATCTCACTGCTACTAGAAAAATAATTGTTAGTAAAATAATTAATGTTAATTGATAGTCTACTATTTGCAAAACATTGTGTTGAGAGCTTTACATTAATCACATTGTTGAATCTTCGTTAAATTACTATCTAGTGAATATATTAGTTGATTCCATTTAAAAGATGAGAAGTGAAAGAATGAAGTCAGCATAATGAGGGTGTAAAACATTCCTCCTTTTTGTCCCACAAACAGAAGTGCCTTTGTGGGAGTTGCAGGATCCAGCATCAAGGGACCTGAAAGGAGTCTCAGCCACCTGTGAGTCTGGTGATAGGCAAACAGGCCTTGGAGAAAGTCCAGAGAGTGCTAATCTGGGCAGGTACACAAAGACGAGAGAGAAATTGCAGAAGTCCAGCCTCCTGGAGGGGAGATTCTAGAATGGCCTTGGAGGAAAAAATAAATAAATAAAGCAAAACAAAACAAGTTCTAGCACAGTGGAAACAGTAAGAACTTGACCAGCACCCTGTCACCCCCCAAGGCCACACTGCATATGGCTAAACTATCAGGCAGTGGCAACCTCCTCTGCAGGGGAGAAGCAGAGCCCTGTGGGAGTGCCTGGCTATCCTAGTGGTGCAACACTCTGCGGGAGAAACCTCTTTCTCTCCAGCAGCACCAAGAGTACTGTGCTGGGTTCTTCATAACTGAGATGAGAGAAGAGATAGGAAAAGATAGATAAGAATATCAAAGGGCATTAAAGGGACATTCAAGAGCACTCCAATAATGAAGAAGGAGATTTAATCAGTAATCAAAAACTTTCCACCAGAGAAAACCCCAGGACCAGATGGCTTCACTGGTGAATTCTATAAAACATTTAAAGAAGAAAAAATGTGAATCCTTCTCAAGTTCTTCCAAAGGATTGAAGAAGAGGGAACACTTCCAAACTCATTTTGAGGCCAGCATCACACTGACACCAAAGCCAGATAAGGACACAGCAAGAAAAGAAAACTATAGAAACCAATCTCCCCGATAAATATAGATGCAAATATGCTCAACAAAATATTAGCAAACTAAATTCAACAACACATTAAAAGGATTATAAACCATGACCAAGTGAGATTTATACCTGGCATGCAAGGATGGGCTAACATATGCAAATCAATAAATGTGATACATCATATTAATACAATGAAAGATAAAAATCATCTGCATCTCAACAGATGAAGAAAAAGCATTTGACAAAATACAACATCCTTTCATGGTAAAAACTCTCAATAAAGTGGATTACAAGGAACATAACATAATAAAGGTCATGACAAACCCACAGCTAATATAATACTCACTGGTGAAAAATTGAATGCTTTTCCTCTGAGATCAGAAATAAGGGTGCCCACTCCCACCACTCTTACACAGTACAGTATTGAAAGTCCTAGCTAGAGCAATTAGGCAAGATAAAGAAGTAAAATGTATGCAAATTGGAAAGGAAGAAGAAAAATTGTATTATTTGCAGATGATATGATCTTATATATAGAAAACCCTAAAGACTCAACCAAAACACTGTTGGGACTAATTAATGAATTCTGCAAATTAGCAGGATATAAAATCAATATACAGAAATCAGTTATGTTTCTACACAATAACAAAAAATATGGGAAAAAGAAGGTCCAGCCCAGTGACGTAGGGGTCAAGTTCACATGCTCTGCTTTGGCGGCCTGGGGTTCGGAGGTTCAGATCAGGACATGGACCTACACGCCCCTCATCAAGCCATGGTGTGGCAGGCATCCTACATACAAAGTAGGGGAAGACTGGAATAGGTGTTAGCTCAGGGACAATCTTCCTCATCAAAAAATAAATAAATAAACAAAACACATGAAAAAGAAAGGAAACAATCCCATTGGCAATAGCATCATAAACAATAAAATATTTAGGAATAAATTTCACCAAGGAAATGAAAGATCTGCACAATAAAAACAATTAGACACTGATGAAAAAAATTGAAGACATAAATGGAAAGATATTCCATATTCATGGATTGGAAGAATTAATATTGTTAAAATGTCCCTATAACCCAAATCCATCTATAAATCCAATGCAATCTCTATAGGAATTCCAATGGCATTTTTCACAAAATAGAAAAAAAATAATCCTTAAACTTCTATGGAATTACAAGACTCTAGAATAGCCAAAGCAATCATGAGAAAGAACAAAACTAGAGATATCACACTTCTTGATTTGAAACTTTGCTACAAAGCTGTAGTAATTAAAACACTATGGTACTGGCATAAAAGTAGACAGACCAGTGGAAGAGAAGAGAGAGTCCAGAAATAATCCCCATATTTATGATCAAATAATATTTGATAAGAGACCCAAGAACAGTCAATGGGAAAGGAGAGCCTCTTCAACAAATGGTGTTTGGAAAACTGATAAACACACAGAAAAATGGAATGGACCCCTATCTTATACCACTCACAAAAATTAACTCAAAATGGATTAAAGACTTAAACATGATATCTGATATGGTAAAATTCCTGGAATAAAACATAGGGAAGAAGTTCCTTGACGTTAGTATTAGCAATGATTTTTTAGATATGACACAAAAAGCACAAGCAACAAAAGCAAAAATCAATAAGTAGGAATACATCAAACTAAAATTTTTCTGTACAGTAAAAGAAACAATCAAAAAAATGAAAAGGCAACCTGTGAAATAGGAGGAAATATTTGCAAACCATATATATATCAGATAAGAGGCTAACATCCAAAATATATAAAACATTCATACAACTCAATAACAGAAAACAAGCAATCTCATTTTTTAAAAAGGCAGAGAAAATAGACAATTTCCTAAAGAAGACATCTATGAAAAGATGCTCAACATCACCAGTCCTCAGGAAAATGCAAATCAAACCCAGAATAAGATATCACCTCACACCTGTTGGAATGGCTATCATCAAGAAAACAAGAGATAATGAGTATCAGCCAGGATGTGGAGAAAAGGGAACTCTTGTGCACTGTTGGTGGGAATGTAAATTGATTCAGCCACGATGATAAACAGCATGGAGGTTCCTCAAAAAATTAAAAGTAGAACTACCAGATGATCCAGCAATCCCACTTCTCAGTATATATTCAAAGGAAATGATAATAGGATATCAAAGAGATATCTGCATTCACAGATATATTGCAGCATTATTCCCAATAACCAAATATTGAAACAACTTAAGTGTCCACCAATGGATGAATGGATAAAGAAGATGTGGTATATATATACATATACACACACAGTGGAATATTACTCAATCATAAGAAAGAAGGAAATCCTGCCATTTGCAACAACATGGATGTGCCTTGCGGGCATTAGGCAAAGTGAGATAAGTCAGACACAGAAAGACAAATACCATATGATATCACTTAGATGTGGAATCTAAAAAAGCAAACCCACAAGAACAGAGAGTAGAATGGTGGAAACCAGGGGCAGAGTGGTGGAGGAATTGGGGAGATGTTGTATGAGGTTACAAACTTGCAACCAGTAGATAAATAAGCCCTGGATATCTAATGTATGGCATCATGAATATAGACAATGATATTGTATTATAAATTTCAAAGTTGCTAAGGGACTAGATCTTAATTGTTCCCATTGCAAAAAAGAAATTATAATTATGTGATGTGACAGAGGTGTTGCTACAGTCTTAATCATATTGCAATAAATAAACGTACCAAATCAACATGTTGTACATTTTAAACTTAGATGATGTTACATGCCAGTTATATCTCAATGAAAATAAATGTAAACAAAATTGATGAGAAACCAATGCAAAGACAATGTAATTAACTTTCTTAGATTTGCATAGCCAGTAAATTTGGAGTTGGGATTCAAATTCAGGCAATTTGATTTCAGAGCCACTCTATTCTAATTTAACGTGCCAATGTGTGAAAGCAATAACACAAACAATAATCTCAAAAATCTGCATCACAATTTCTTTTGAGAATAGAATTAAGCTGGATAAAGTCTATTTGACAATGTACTGGGCTGTGTGCTATATTTTAAGGCCATGTAGATCAGTGAAGCAAATTTCGTGTCCCTTTTAGACTTCACTGTTCATTAGAGTAATCGGGTATGTAACTATAATATGTGATGTGGATTAAAATATAGATAACTATAAAGTAAGGTGGAGGAGCAAGTGATTTTCCTGGGAATTAGATAAGTTCTGAGAAAAGGTACAGTTACTCTTCTTTTCAAGAGATTACCTGAAGTTTTGCCAGTGGGCAGGAGGTAGATGACCCTCTTGAAAGTGGGAACAATAATGGTACGGTGCCTGGAATGTCCTGAGTATGTGTGGGAACCAGCAGAACAGAACGTGTGACTAACACATAAAGAGACGAGCCAAGTGGGACTGGAGGAAATGAGAAGATTTGCTAGATTGTAAATGACATTGTGTAATATGCTATGATTGGTGTATAACTTCTTGGAATACCAAACAATTTAATCAGAATATTCTTGTGAATTTTGCTATAAATGAAAACCATCTCTCCACAGTCACAGTGAGGTATAAGTAACATGTTTGACTCAGGATCACTCATGAAGGTGGGACCTTTACTGTGGTAGTTGGAGGATACACAATCCCCTAGGTGTTTAAATTTAGACATCTTTACATTGGAAATGAAAAAGATGCCCTGCAGGCACTGTGAGAGCTCCCCATTAGCCTAAAGAAGATCGCTGGACGTCAGTAGTGATTCAGGAAAGTGTGAAACCCTACTTGATTACAGAAGAGGTGGGTGCAGCCCATGCACATAGCCCTGGCATAGGATACTCAAAATTCATTTTAAAAATACATCATATGTATTAAATAATGTATTCTCAGGCATAACAGGATTTTATTGATATCTCTAACATTTATTTTTCAGTTTTATATTGCTGCAATTTAGAATTACATATGGGGGCATCATTATTTTCATATCTTAGAGCCTCTAAGCCTGTTAGTACAGCTCCACATGAAGAAGCCTGAGGTAGAGGTTAGTATAAAACCCTTTCTGGATTCTCAGAGGAAGGCTTCCCTGGGGCTTCTGCACAGAAACTGTAACCAGCTTCTCTCCACAATTATACTGTGAGAGGTCATTGTAGCAACTTATCTGCTCCTAGAGAGTTCGGTAGGGAACCACCGGAGGACATCCCCTAAAAGGTGCCGAGAAATAAGTAAGAGAAGATTTGTGTTCCAGGTGCCAGGCCAAGCTCTGGAGAGCTCCCAGGAGCAGACGCACTGACCTATATAGAATCCTATTGCTGCAGCATGAGGCTCCTAAACACCAGGCTCTATTGGTAGGGCACTTGCTAGAAATAGCCAAAATGGATAGAGCCAGATGCCAAAAGGGGATCCTGCCTACGACTGGGTCTACAGAAGCAATACCAGAAACATGGATGTTTCAAGTCACAAGTGCAAGTCTGTAGCCAGACCAAGAGACAAGCAAGAGTCAGACATCGGATAAACCAAGATGCTGTAAGAAGACGTGATTCATTCCATGCCTGTATTATTGTAGGTGCATTCATTATGACCAGACATCTTATTCTAGGGTGCCGTCCAATCAAATCAATGGCAATCATCTTTTCAGGAAACACAGGTTTTGCTTTGTTGTCTTTAGATCTGATTGATTTTAGTAGACATAGTGGGAGAAACATCAAATTTTAACTAAAAGATCATCATAGACTTACACTCAAAAAATAGAACTGTGTAATCGTATTATATTGAACACAAGATCAAAATGTTACTAATAAACAAAATGACTTCTTAGTTTAATATATGAATTTAATTTATCATTTCATGTATCTTTGTATTTTGGGTTAATATTTTACTGAACATGTTTACACAAATGTCCTGCTGAGAAAATATAATGTTGTTTTTTATCATTCCGATTACTCATTTGCTCATTTATCATTTTCATTTCCTTAGTAGATTGATTTCCAATTCTTCAAGTTGTTATAATTTTAGAGAACAGAACTATTGTTCATCACATGCATTGATAGTTTGAAGTTAGCTGCAGGTTCTAAAAAAGCAGATGCATTTTCTATATGAACCAAACTTCTGTAGAAAAATGACCTGCTCCCCTTTAGCCTTCATTTAGTTTGCTGCATATAAAACTGATTAATCGTCATCTATGAGGTTTATTATGACAGAACAAGCCAATTTATGTGTAACATGAAGACAATTAAACTGGTTTATTTTTAGTCTTCACCCTTCTACCTGTGGCACCAGATCATTTTGCACTCATCTGAGTATAGAAAACAATAGAATGTCCATGCAAACAGGCCCAGAGGAAGCCAATTTGCTCACAATGATTGAGATTTTATTCTCCCATTTGCGTTTAGAGACTTCCCTGGTTACAGGTCTTCTGAGTCACAATCACGGGGAAAAAACCAGGAGGAATTGGAAGATCATGACTGGAGCTTAGGAGAAAAGAGTTTCAGCATGTGTTCTTGAGCTCCTAATATGTGCAAAGCGTTTTAACAGACAGAGCAGAAGATACTGCCACAGATAATGCCCAAGAGGGATGCAGAGTTCTTGCCCCCAAAGAATTAAACCCAACTGGGATGAGAAATTAGCTCTAATTATTCGTATTAATTCATTAGTTTATTCAAAATAATAATTGGGCATCTACTGAGACCACTCCCAGAGGCATCCTTAAAGTATTTTTCTGTCCCTGATTGATGATACCCTATCCAATCATGTTCAGATGATCGACGTCTTTCCTAAACCCTCTGAATATCAAGGCCAGGAAGCATTCATGGTCTCTGGCAAACACACACACACACACACACACACACACACACACACACACACTGATAATAATAAAGATCATAGCAGTTGCTGGCAGAGCTCCACCATCATCCCTCGGATCCCTTTACTATTTGTGTGCACATTGGCCCTGATGTGCTTTCACCCCCAGTAGCCAACAACCATGTCTGTTTTTTGGAGGTCAGAGGCAGGGAGCACACGTTATCAAGACCAAATGTTGTTTTTCTGTTTTCAGATCAGTCACTAGTGAACATTATCCTGCATCCCTCCTTCCTTGTAAGACTTTGCTGAAAGTCTCTGAAAGTACCCAATACAGATTAATGTTCTCAATTTTCCTCTTTATATTAAAGCTTTTTGTGAGTAGATATCTTGGTTTCCACGTTATAAGATAGGAAAAGGCAAACATGTAGCAGGCAGTACATAACAGGTGTCATCCAGCTCTGAACAAGGCACTCCTCACTGCCTACCTCTTCCACGAACTATATCAGCATTTCGAGGTCTGTTAATCAGTATGAGCGAAAAGGGAGGGTTACTTAAGCATCAATTGTCTCACATAATACAGAAGTCCAGGGGTAGGTTCATCTATTGCGTCATCAACTATTTTTAAAATAATAGGTAAAAAAGTCTAAATAAGATCAAGATCATAGATCTTGATACCTTTTATAAGGGACATGAATCCAAACTCGCAAAACTTTAACATACTACCTTCTCATAAAAACAATTATAAATGTAAATAATTATTCATTTTTGATATATAATGCTAAAATATAAGTAACGATTTTTTTTTTAAATTGATCGAAGACTTCCAATTTGGAGTAGAATGTGATGAGTCACTGTAGGCTAACACTCTTTGTGCAAAAACTAGAAAGAGGGAAAGAAACTGCCAAAATCTTATTTTTTAAAGAGAGCAGGGAGTTGCAAGTATTGAGACTAGAGGAAGTGATTTCTGTCGAGGGAAGTATCCTTCCTCTTTAGCCACGATCACAGGATGTTTTCCCTCCTGTGACATTGATCACAGGCTATTTCCCGCCCTGTGACATTGGCTGGTTCTGAGGATGGGCTGGTGACCAGGCTGGACTCAACCAGAGGCATTCTACCGGTGGAAAAGCCAGCAGATTTCAGGTGCCTTGACAGAGCTGGAGCCACACACTGGAAGCTGGCAGAGCCGCAACCACACAGCTGGTTTTCACTGTGGGACAACCTCTGAGGTTTCTGGAGTTGTAGGAGACTGGGGGGCTGACCAGGAAACGGAAGGCAATGTCCAGCCTCACCTCCTAGGAGATATTTTCCATAGAGGAAGGAATCCCGCCAGGAGCACAGGGAACAACATCCCCGTAGGCCATTTGCTGGGTTTTGAACTCAGGAGGGACTGGAGGGTAAGGAATTAAGCTCATAACCACAAAAGGACAGAATTTCCAAGGCCAAGGTACTAGGGGCTGGTTTAAATAAGATATCAATGGATATCTTATTTTACTACAGCATTACATTTAACTGCTTTGGAATAAATGTTGAAAAATGCAATAAATAACACAGAAAAGTGGCTTCATGCCAACCAAATTTTGATTTAAAAAGAGTAAGAAACATTTATATGCCTCCTTTTACATCATTAACATAATCCATGAAAATCATTTAATAATTCCTTATTGAATCCAAGCAATATGTTAACTCAGAATATGAATATATTTTTCTATTATTTTGCGACATTAGTTGTGATACCAGATGTGAAATGATTGAAATAAAAATAATATGCCCATTTTATCCCCCAAATTTGGATATAGTAACACATTATTCATTATTCTGTAGTCTCCCTTTGCCATAGGTCAAAGGGCAGGTAGAGGAAAAACACTGATAAATGTGCCAGATCTTGAGTGAAGTATTTTATATGCATTCGTCTCTTTTGATCCTCAAAACCACCTGATTGTTAACTATGAGTATTGCTCTTTAGCTATTAATGCTTTTCAAAACCATCAGCAAGACTAATTTGTAGTCTCAATAAGAGTAATAATTGCTACCATTTATCGAGTCCTTATTGTGTGCCAGGCCGTCTGCTTAGCATTTTACTTACATTATGCTATTTAAACCTCAAAACAACTCAATATTCTCAGAAAGAATGAGAAAATGGACTCAGACAGGATAAGTAACTCTAGCTAAGAGAAACTGGGATTCACAGCTAGGCCCATTTGATTGAAAGATGGCGATTAGCCTCACTATGCCCCTGCCTGCCCCAATCTCCCAAAAGTTGGTTTTAGTCATGACTAGGCATGGAGCCATGGGGAACTGGGGGGTGAGTGTACTTCGAGCATGCGAGAGCCATACTTATTTCTTTTTTAAACTCAGTATGTTAGGTCACTCTGTGTGTGTGTAAAGGACAGTTAAATTTACAACACAAGAAACTCTTTGTGGGGGTAATAGGAGTTGAATATGGAAGAGTGGGAATGGAAAATTCTTACTTATCACAAATTGGCCCAAAAAATCTGTTTTCATTCTTTAGAGTTTTTATCAAATATCAAGCACACTAAGAGTTCTTCTCAATCGCTGTCCATTTATATACAGAATCCAAGATACATCTTGTCATTATTAGATTTTTGACATATCTATCAGTTGAAGAAATATATACATCATTAACTGAGCCCTCATTGTACGCCATATACCACACATGCATGCACACACACAGTCACACACATACACATATACACATATCTCAAAAGGTTCAATAAACATGGGAACCAAGCCTATAACTTCTGCACTCTTATCTCAAGAAAAGAATAATTACATGAGAAATATGAAAAAGTGAATATGCACAATATTGTCACTTTCAGGGAAACTCTCTAATTTTATAACCACAGAGTCAGAGACAATGAAGGGAACTAAAATATACGAAAAACCTGGTTTGTAGTCTTATATTGGAGACATTGCCCACACTATCTCTTCGTCTCATGCATAATGTACTTAAAATTGTGGGTTCTGGCACTTACAGCTTATAGCATTGGGCACATTATTTGACTCCTCTGTGCACATTCCCCTACTTACCTATAAAAAACACTTTGTGGTATTTCCCTACGTGTCTAGAATAATTTTACAAATGCCAAGGTGTAGTTGTGAAATTCAGTAAAACAATCATAGTAAAATGTGCTTAGGACTGTGGCTGCCCGTGTTAAGTGCAAAGTTAATGTTCATTGGCTCTTTTATGCTCACAGATTAAACATGGCATCTGTTATAGAGCTGATCTGTAATAAATATTTCCTAGATCAGTGATTATGGGATCCGTTGGCACATCACTCCTTTTTAACTTTCTCTTCTTCTCAAGGTAGTTTCCTTTTGGCCCAGAATTGGGGACAGAAAGAATCATATCTTGCAATGTCTCTTTTCATAAGTTAAAACGAGTACTCAATATGTGTAAATATAAACTGGCTAAGAAAATTGCAAGGGCTTTAGAAATGTAAACATTATTTGTAATTTTCTACAATAATTAAGTGTTCTATTAGAAAACTTCCAGTTTCATATATTTCAGAAATTTTCTTTCCTATAGATGACATATGTGATTTATTAGTTCATTTAAATATATTCTATTGGTTTAAATGCATTGTATTGGCTCTGAAAAGGAACTAAATGAAAGTAATCAGAATAAATGGTCTCCTTCTCTGCCACTGCTCTATCGGAAGAGAGTGCGGAGCGGGTGGAGGGTGCGTCTGATCAGTCCCTCACAACTGGCCCCATTCCACAGCCCTGGTGCATCTACAACAGAATCAGAAAGACAGAAATACTCTTATTTCTTCCATTAACCGTTCAGGGGATAACAGAATTCTCATATGAAAGGAGCAGTTATTTGAATGTTCCTTTTAAAATGTTGTCTTTATAAATCACACATTGTTTACCTACTTCGTGGAAGTAAAAAGTCATTAACAGGTGCCAGCCTGGTGGCATAGTGGTTAAATTTGTGCACTCCATTTTGGTGGCCTGGGGTTCGCCAGTTCGGATCCCTGGTGGGGACTTACACACTGCTTATCAAGCCATGATGTGTTAGGCGTCCCAAATATAAAGTAGAGGAAGACGGGCATGGATGTTAGCTCAGGGCTGATCTTCCTCAGCAAAAAGAAGACTGGTCTTGTATGTTAGCTCAGGGCTAATCTTTCTCAAAAAGAAAAAGTCATTAATATACAGGACCCTTCTATATGGGGCATGAGATCAGAAATCTGGGGTGACATTTTTCAGAGTGTTTTTCTATGATTTCCAGTGGCCAGGAGCAAATTTCACCCTTGGCATAATCTTGAATGACAGGGAAGGGTAAATCAATATGTGCCAAGTGAATCCCTGCCTCCTTCTCTAATAGATAGTGTGTGTTTCTTAAGGAGAATAGTAAATTTAAACAGGCAATTTTACAGTTTTTTCACTTGGACTTTCTTTAATAAGGATGTAGCTGCCGGATCACTGACTCTTACATTTGCCTACTTCAAAAAAGGAAGCTATTAGAGTGGATGGATTCGTTATAGTTTAACATTGAGTTTATTTCATCTCACCAGAAGCCAATGTAATTTACATGGGCCGATGTAATTCTCACAAAAACAATAAACTATGCATGCTGACTGATACATTATACACACAAATCCAACGTCATGCAAGCTTGTTGTTCTTGGGTTAACTGATTTGTCACAAACCATTAAACATGACATATAGCTCAATGGTTTTACTTTATAAACAATATGTTTTAGGTACAAATCAATACGTTATGTGTTTAGATTAGTATATCATATGCCAAATAAATTAAATTTCATTTAACCTATCCCCTGGAATTTTAGGTACTAAGATTACCAAAGATAAGCTTAAAAATGCTTAAGACTTGGTATTTAACTAAACATATATTGGAAAATATGCCTAATTATAGCTTAAGAAATATAGAAAGAGTAACTTTTCTTTTTATCATGTTTAAAATCAATATTAATAAGGGGTGAAAAGTGATGTAGATATTTTGCTGTGGGGGATTTTCCACATCTTTTGAGAAATGATTTTTGGAGGGATTTTGGAAGGATTTTGCATTTTAAAAATGCATTCCCTGTAAATATTTTCTAATAGAAGGATTTAGTTTCTTTTGTTTGTATGTTTTATTTTGTTTTGGTGAGGAAGATTGGCCCTGAGCTCATATCTGTTGCCAATCTTTCTCTTTTTGCTTGAAGAAGATTGTCACTGAGCTAACATCTGTGCCCATCGTCCTCCAATTTGCATGTGGGATGCTGCCACAGCATGGCTTGATGAGCAGTGGGTAGGTCCCTTCCTGGGCTCTGAACCCGTGAACCCCAGGCTGCAAAGTACAGTGCACGACCTTAACAACTATGCCACTGGGCTGGACCCCCAGAAGGATATAGTTTTAAAAATAATTCACAATAGAGTATGAAAAGCTTTCTAAACCTTAATTCATTTGAATGAAAAAATTAATGATGTATCAAATTTCTTCTAATAATCCAAAGCTAGAATATTCAACAAAAGAGAAAACTGAAAATATGGAGAAGTTATCTCAACGTTCATGTTCATTTCTGATTTCAGTTGTTTTTAAATATGCTGCTGATAAAAATTGAAACTCTGAAAGAAGAAAATCAGTCACTAAGTCATTTCATATAGAGAACATGCAGTAACTAGTTTTACCAACACTTTGGAAGAACCTACCAGTTGGACTGATAGGTTCTAAGAGAAGACAGTTATTGTTAGGAGCAGCTGACAGTGTCATGTCATGATCACACAGCCATAGCATAGCTTGCATCTCCCTATGGCTTCCATTTCTCCATCTTACAAAAGTGCTTGTGTGCTCATCTCACTCACAGCCAAGGAGCTCTAGTTAGAGAGTTGCAGCCATAAAAATCTTTCTATAATATCTCTCATCATCTTTCAATGAACATGCCAATTCTTTTATGAAGTTGATTTATCAAAATCTAACAAATACATCTCAGAAAACAGAACAATCTCATTTGTGAATTACAGAAGCAAAAATTCCAGAGAAAATAGTATCACATTGAACCTATTACCTGGTAAAGAAGAATGCTTACCAAGTTGGGAAGAGTGGAAAGTCTTCTAATTAATACATCAATGGATATAAGTGAAAGATACATGTAAAATATTGCATACACTCCTGATTATTAAAAAAAAACTTATTAGAGCCAGCCCTGATAGCCAACTGGTTAAAAGTTCGGCACGCTCTGCTTCAGCGGCCAGGGTTTGGTTCTTGTGCGTGGAACCACACCACTTGTCCGTCATTAGCAATGCTGTGGTGGTGCCTCACGGAGAAGAACTAGAACGACTTACAAGTAGAACATACAACCATGTACTGGGGCTTTCGGGAGGGAAAAAAAAGAGAGCAAGATTGGCAACAGATGTTAGCTCAGGAGAATCTAAAAAAGAAAATTAAATAAAGGTAAAGAATATTTTTCTTCACATGATAAAAAATATTATTAATTTACCCCAACAACCATCATACTTGTCAGTATAATACTGGAAGCATTACCTATGAAATAAGGACAAAAAATTTTTTTTGCATTATATTAAATAACAACATAATGTAAATGGTATCTAATGTAATGAAAAAATAAAATAAACACAAATATTTTATGTTTGAGAAAAGTGGAAAAATTGTCATTGCTTAATTCATTTATTCACAAATTTTTTGAGCTACTATTCTGCTCAGCATTTTTCTGAGTGTTGAACAAGTCTGCCATTCCTCATGAAGCTAAGATTATCTATTTCAAAAACCCAAGAATAACACCTAAAATAATCTTTTTGACAGGCCAGCCTGGCGGCACAGCAGTTGAGCTCACATGCTCTGCTTCAGTGGCCTGGGGTTCACCAGTTTGGATCCCGGGTGTGGACCTCCACACTGCTCATCAAGCCTTGCCTGGTGGCGTCCCACATATAAAATAGACGAAGATGGGCATGGATGTGAGCTCAGGGCCAGTCTTCCTCAGCAAAAAGAGGAGGATTGGCAGCAGATATTAGCTCAGGGCTAATCTTCACCAAAAAAAAAAAAAACTTTTTAAACAGCAAAAGGATTCAATGAATTGCCTGCTAAGAACAATTAAACGTTAGTAAATAGATTCCTTCTTTACTAATATTATATGGAAACAATAAACTGAGAGATGAACTCCACAAGTTCTGTGCAAATTCTTGTTAGGAAAACCACGTATTTTAGTGAGTGGCTTGAAAAAAGCATGAACAAATGGTTAAATAATGCCTATATCTCATGAGAAATCAAAAATTATTTCTCAAAAATTAATTATCCTCAAATTAATGTACAATTTCAAAGAAATACCTATAGCTAACACTCACCTCCATTTTTTTGCAGGGATCAATAGACAACACTTTGAAAGCTCATCTTTAAGCATAAGTGTTAC
This sequence comes from Equus quagga, assembly GCF_021613505.1. NCBI lineage: Eukaryota > Metazoa > Chordata > Mammalia > Perissodactyla > Equidae > Equus > Equus quagga. Next base: position 4,468,860 of record NC_060281.1, read on the forward strand.
AAACTTATGGCTACCATGTGGACTTGCATGATCAAACAGTACATTCTGCTATAAATAAATAATAACAATAATTGCACCAAAATCAATTGGAGAGAATCAAAAGTCTAGAAACAAGACTTTGAAAATTTCCAGTTTACTACATGGCAAACGTGCTATTTCCAGAAAAGTAGGAAAATGATGCATTATAGTTTTAAATAGTTATTAAAAAATTTTAGAAAACAATATTAGGTTTATGAATACAATGTCTCAGAGAAGAGAAAGATACATAAAGATATGTATTTTCTCTCCACAAAAGTAGTGCTGTGAAATAACAATGTGTCGGACTAGGTTTCCTGAGGAAGCTGACTCTGTGAAGGAGATGGGTGCTCGCAGAGTTCCCTAGAGAGCACTCAGCATCAGCACCACGGGCAGGGGAGGCAGTGGGACGGTGTGCTGGGAGAAACGCACTGTGCTTACAGGTGGGCCCACAGAGAGCTCTGGGTTCTGAGAGCCTTCAGGAGGCTTCCACCCTGACGGCAGATGACCTGGACTTCACATCCCTGTGTGACCAATCACCTGAATTTGGGCTGAACCCTGGGGATCTCAGGGGAGGGAGGTCTCTTTCACTGAAGCCAAGTCCTGGAGAGAGCTCATGAGCAGATATGGGCATTATGTGGAGATTTTGCTCTTCCTTCTAATAATACATAGGTATATTATGATAATATCTATCCTTTTATCTACCATATCGATCTATCTATCATCTCTCTATCCATCGTCTATCAATCATCTATCTGTATGTATAGATAGATAGATAGATAGATAATAGTAAAAAGTCAAAACCAAAAGCAAAAGACAGAGAAGACACTAGGAAATATTAAATTACGTTTGAAAACTAAAATGTTAATATACAAACCATGCCCCCAAATTAGTGAGAAGTAGGAAAATAACCCAAAAGAAAAATGGACAAGGGAGGTAGATAGTTAATTCACAAAAGAAATTCAATTGGCTGATAAACATATGAAGAGATATCCAAGGTCAAAATTAATTAAATAAGTGCAAATTAAAACAGTAGTTAGATAATATTCAGTGGTGGAGAGATGTTCATAAAATAATTAGAAAACAAAATGAAAAAAATTTACAGAATGAATGATCCAATATTCTCTTAGACACAGAGCTACAGAAATTTGAAAGGATATCATTAATGACTTTTTATTATGCATGTATTTAAATATGCATGCATTTAAAATGCATATTTTAGCATTTATTAAGTGATAATTTTGATTAAAAAATCTTTGCACTTTCAGTGACTTCTGATTGCCTGTGATAAAGCCCAACCTCTTGCCTGGCACACTAAAATACAAGGATTTCAGGGTTTCATATTTCGTTCTTTCTGACCTCATCTCGTGCTGTTCCCCAAACCACTCTAGGCTATAGAAATATTCAACTACCTGCAGCTCCCAGAATTGCTGTGCTGTATTTCTGCTGACAATTCTCTCTGCCTGGAAGCTTGTCCATAGTCTACCGCTAAATCACGACTCCTGCTCCATTTCCCAGAGAGCTGCCCCCTTCTCCCAGAAGCTTTTCTCGATTCCTCAGCGCTGAGGAAGCTGCCCGCATGCCTTGCAGCTGGAGCATCCTACAAGCATCCATCGACCACACACTCTTTACGCCTGTGTCTGACAAGCATGCAAGCTTCTCAGCAGTCCACTGCTCCACTTCTTAATAGCATTGGACAAAGTTCACCCCTCCTTCCTGGAAACGCTTTCTTCATTGCCAAGTGAACACAGTTTAGACGCCATCTCCTTCCTTCACAGGTAACGATTTCATAGTCCCTTTTGCTAGATCATTTCTTTGTCTCCCTACATTGGAATGTCTCAGGGCTCAATTTTCAGATTTCCTCTTTTTTCCATCTATACTGGTGGGTTTCTCCCTTTACCATTGGCTGCACCTTAGAATTTACTGCTTTGGTTTAAAAATACAGGTGGACAGGCTCTATCCGCAGGCCAATTAAACCAGAAACTGTAGGGTAGGACCTGGCATTGGTATCATTTATAATCTCCTGAGTGACTCCAAAGCGCAGCCAGGATTGGGAATCGTTTGATGTATGCTCACTCTCAGGTTGGTCTCATATATTCCCATAGCTTCCAATACCGTGCAAATGCTGATGGTTTCCAAACACAAATCTCCATCTCCCCTGATCCACATCCAACTACACATTTGAAATCTCTCTTGAACGTCTAACGTAAATTTTAGTATTACTTGTCCGAATTAGATCTCTGATTTTCCTGTACATTGTCCCAAATTTGCTTTCTCCCAGTGTTCCCAAGCTCAATAGTGCATACCTCCTATTAGAAGTTGTTCTGGCCCCAAACCCTGGAGTCATCTTTAACTTCTCTTTCTCATTCTTGTTCTGTCTCCAATCCATCAGTAACTTCTGTTGCTGCTTATAATATATCCCAAATTTAATCACCTCTCACCACCTCCGTTCTCATCTAAGCAAGAGCTTCCCAATTCCGGTGCAGGGCACTTGGGCGGGGCATGGCTGCAGGTGCGCTGAGCTGTGGCTCCTTCCAGCCTCCTGGGCAGCGCTTAGGACCTGGCTGAGCTGCAGCACCTGAGCTTGGCCTATCAGGCCTGGAGAAGCTGTGTCCAAAGCTGCCACCACACACGGCTTGGCTATGGCAGTGCTCTTCCTGTGAAGTCCCTTGTTTGGATTTTCAATCATCTACGGTTATATTCAAAACAGAAACTAAAATGATGTTTGAAAAAGATGACTAGTTATGATACTCCCTTGCTCCAACTCTTATCGGCTTCTGATCACCGAGGCACCTCCCTGTTTCTCTCACTTCATTGCTCTATTGCTGTCCCCCACGACACTCAGCTTCCTGTTGACCTTCAAAGGCCAAGCTTGGTCCTCCTTCAGTCTCACACCTGTTGGTGCTCTCGACCTGTGCATGGTCTGTTCCCTCATTTCCTTCAGGAATCTGCCTCCTGATACCACTCAGAGAGGCCTCCCTGCCTACATCTCTCCTGTACCATTCATTACGTTCCTTTCATGCCACAGGCTACCACTATATGTTACACATGCGTTTATCTGCTTATGAAGTTTATTTGTCTCTCCCAACAGAATAGAAGCTCAATAAACGTAAAGACCTTCACTGCTCTAGCTCAGCATCTGGAACAGCTGCCAGCAATAGGTACATTTTGAATGAACGAGTGAATGGATCTGATAATTAAACCATATTTCTTCTCTCTTCCTTTCTCTGATTGCCTGAGAATTAGGAGCTGGAAACCAATGCCAGATTGATTGCCGTTCTCATTGGCACCAGATACAATTAAATCAGAGTAAATTTAAAATGCTCTAAAAATAGAAGAAAAGTTAAAAATAAAAGAAATTTTAAGATATCTTTTAATTAATCATTTGGAAATGAAAGGACCATTTAATGTCCTACGACCATCGCATCAGGTGATTATCAAAGCACCAAGTCCAAATCAACCTAAACAGATTCTCTATAGAGGCGTCACAATAGCCAACTTTTCCAGAAGGCTCACGTTATATTCTGGAAAGAAAAGAAACGGTGAATAATTTCTGGTATTCAATATGTTTTGTTGTATGCCTGTTGCCTAAAATCTGTTGTGGTTAAAATTTGATGTGATGGTACCATCTTAATAAAATTTATACAGACTAGGTTACCACAATTTCTTTATATTTCTATTTGTTTACAAATATAAAGACACAATTTGGAATATATAAATATGACATATTATAGCTAAAACAAGATGTGAACAAATAGAGAAACAGCATGAAAAGAATTAACAAAAGGAATTAATTACATTTTAAACACAATGTGCATTTACTATGGATACTGAGTTGATGCTGCAATTATCCTCATTTTAAAAATTAAAAATCAAGTAAGCCTAGCAAATAACTAAGCATATTAGTCTGGATTCATTTTAATTAATAGAAGGATAGTCAATGATACCTCCAGAGTCCTAGTATAACATCTTGAAATTATGTTGTAACTGAACTTTGTTTCAATAATTATTTACTCCCTTATTTAGCTTTCTACCCACTAAAAAGAAAAAGAAAATGGTAACTAGTAGTGTTAATTGAATATATTAACTGGTATGCCCATGTTTTGATACTTGAATATATCAATATATTATTCAAATATAGCCTACGCAATTAAATATCATTTGTTCAATCATTTCTTCACCAAATACTGAATTGTTTCCAGAATGAAACTTTAATAACAATGCTTTGTTTGAAAATTTTATCTCATAGAGAAGTTTAGTCTTGCTTCCCTTATTCTTTTGTTCTTTATGAATAGAGTCAGCCTTTTGTATCCATGGGTTCCACATCCATGGAATGAACCACTTGAAGATTGAAAGGCTTACGATGGTTGTGTCTATACTGAGCATGTACAGACTTTTTTTTTCCTTGTAATTATTCCCTAAACAATACAGTATAACAACTATTTACGTGGCATTTACATTGTTCAGGTGTTATAATTAATTTAGAGATGATTTAAAGTGTAAGGGAGGATGTGCACAGGTTATATGTAAATACTGCACCATTTTGTACATAAGGGACTTGAGCATCCACGGATTTTTGTATCTGAGGGTGGCCCTGGAACCAATTCCCCACAGATACCAAGGGACGTCTGTATTATTGTGTTGGCCAAAGACGGTAAATTAAAATTAGAGTGAGGGCTACATCAATTTCATTTTTGTACCAACTCTACCATACCTTTCCCCACTCGCTAAAAATATGTTTTAAATGCGCGGTTTTTAATTTAATTATTACCTTTTCATGCTTTAGCAATTTTCCTCCTTTATTCCAAGATGTTGATCTCTCAGTTAGTAGATTTGGGAAGAGCCATATTATGAATGTAACAGCAAGAAAACTGAGGAGGAAATTATCTGCGTTCACACACTAAAAGAGGCAAGAGAAAAATATATTTGCATGTGTACACATCAGCATGCACATACCTGTGCACAGGAACACACATCACACACTAACACAATCACAGAAGACAAGTGTGAATTTTATAAATTTGTGATGATATCACTTAGCCTCGGAAGATGGTTTCACATTAAATTTTGACAAAGGTAAATAAGCTAAGAGGATGATCACAGTACAGAGCAAATAGCACTGGTTCTGAACAACGTGGGATGTGAAGAAAAGGGCAAGTGGATGCTGACAAAGTTAATCAACTGTAACATCCAGCCACGTAAAATCCTCGAACATTTATATAAAGAAAGATTGTCGACTCTGTTGGTGATCATATAGCTATAAAGGTCAAGTGGAGGAAAGGTCACAAAAGTAAAATCGATAGTATTTACCAGGGGAATATATGTGACTAGACACTTAGTACTTTTGCAGACTAAGCACTTATTTTGAAATTAGTTAAGTCAATTTGCATTGAAGCTAATATTTATACAGATATATTTCTGTTATGAGGGAAATTGAAACTGTTAAGTGTGTGGTCCAACATAAAATATTCAGTTCTTGGTAAATAGTAAAGAACCATGAATCATTTCAACTATAATGAATATTAAGTATAGTGATCACCGTAAAATGACTTTGCTGGAGAGTGCGAGTGGAGTGACATGATGCATATACCTCCCACTCTGGTTTTTTTTTTTTTTTTTTAAATGCAGAGATTTGTTTTTTTTTTTAAAGATTTTATTTTTTCCTTTTTCTCCCCAAAGCCCCCCGGTACATAGTTGTGTATTCTTCGTTGTGGGTTCTTCTAGTTGTGGCATGTGGGACGCTGCCTCAGCGTGGTCTGATGAGCAGTGCCATGTCCGCGCCCAGGATTTGAACTAACGAAACACTGGGCCGCCTGCAGCAGAACGCGCGAACTTAACCACTCGGCCACGGGGCCAGCCCCCAACTCTGTTTTTATTGGGCAAGAATATATCACCTACCTGCCCATGGAAGTAAATTGTGGGAAACTTTTAGCATGCTTTTATATGAGAGAACTCATAAAAATTTGATCCAATCACTAAATGAATTTTCATATACTCCTCTGTTGCTACTCATTGAAATTTAGTCAATATTTTATATTGTTATATTTACAGATGGTTCTTCTTTTATAAGAAATTTAAAAATTGTCTATTATTGTAAATACAAAATATGTAGGTGGTTTTGTGTTAGCAATAGTCTCTTCCATTTAATATTACTATAAAATTAGTTTTAAAGCAAAACTCATAGTATTTTAAGTAAATATTTACTGAGGCATTTGAAATGTAAAATACTGGAAATATTGTTACCATCTCATTGAATTCATAGTATTAAACTCTAGCCCTGAATTACAGTTACAATTGAGTTGGACGGATCTCACAGACATTATGCCGGTAAGAGAAAGCAGACTCAAAACCTGCATACCACGTGATGCTATTTATGTATGATATTCTGAGAAAGGAAAATCAATAGGGACAAGAAACATCAGTGATTGCAAGGGCTTGCTGTGTGACAAGGAGCTAACCCGAAAGGAAACACAAGTTTTTGGGGGGATAACTGAGCTGTTCTATTTCATGACTATCGTGGTAGCTACATGAATTAATACAATATCAAAACTCACAGACCTGCATACTAAAAGTGGTGAATGATACTCTGTGTAAATTTACCTTAATAAAACAGTGGAAAAAATCAGAAAATATTTGTGAACTCAGATTAGTCAGATACTTTTTCAATGGAACCCAAAAGACCTGCAAACTATAATTTCATGTATTATTTTCATCATTGTTATTAGATGAGGTTATATTTTATTTTAAATACTTACGGTGTTTCATTTCAGGACTATGCCACACAATATTCAATAATTTTTCAGTGAAAATTTTATGTTCAATGAATCTAGTGTTCCATTTATGAAAAACAATAGTTAAAAGTACTTGGATACATTTCTCTATAAACTTATGTGTAATGTAATTTTGCATTTAAAAGCTTTTTTGTTGTTTTAGTTGCTTAAAAAATAAGTTCTGAACTTAATTTTTCATTTAGTTTAATTTGTTTTGAATTAGCCTCAGGTTGACACAAATTCTGATTCCTTTTAGTACAAACACTCAGATATCAGCTTATTTTACTTTACATCTCCCTTTTTTATTCAAGATATTTCAGTTAATATCTTCAATTTTTATTTCTACTGGTATCACTGAGGTCAAGTTGGTTTGCACTGTTCTTTATTTTTTCTATCTTTTTACTGGCTTTTTGCCTACTTGTCATCTCAATTATTAAAGGAAGACTGTGTATGTCTTCAACTATAATTTTGATTTGTGTATTTCTCTTTTAAGGTCGAATAGTTTTTGATTTAAATATTTTGAAGTTCTACTTTTAGGTGCTATTTTTAGATCGAACTTTTAGTTTTGAATTGGGTAATTTTTAATTCTACTTTTTAGATGTTATATTATGTCTTCTTGAAGAATTGACTCTTTTATAATCATCTAATATATCACTGTAACCCTTCTAATATTCTGTTTACTAAGATTTATTTTTTCTGATATTTCTGTAGATAATATCAAATTAGCGTTTGCACATATTAACTCATAGCTTTTCTCTTAACATATCTCAATATTTATATTTAAAAATGAGTTTGTGTAGACAGTGTGTAACTAAGTCTTAGTCTGTTTTCAATCTGACAACATATCCTTCATTTGATGATTAGACAATTTGCATTCAATGCAAGTCTTGTTAAGATTAGATTAAAATGTACCATTCTGGTGGGAGTTGTCTAAATGTCCCATCTTTTTAATGTTTCTCTTTTCCGTATTTTTCAGCCATCTTCATGATTAATTTATGTTTTTTTTCACTCTTTACTCTTGGCTTCATATCAATACATTCTTTTAACGTTTTTAACTATTGCTCTTGTTTTCAGTTTATAGTCAATTATCTTTTAGAGCCATTAAACAAGAAAAATAAATTTTATAGTAACCTTCATATACTCCATTTCTAGTGCTCTTTAATTCTTTATGTAGATCCGCATTTCTTTGTAGCATATTCCTTTTCCCTGAAGAATTATCTTTAACTATTGCTGTGCTATGTATCATTGTTTTCTACGGCTCCTATAACAAAATACTGTAATCCATGTACCTTACAACAACAGTAATTTATTTCCTGCAGTTCTGGAGGCGCTGACTCTGACATCAGCATCACTGGGCTGAAATCAAGGTAACAGCAGGGCACACTCCCTCCAAAGGCTCTAGAGGAAATACTCTTCCTTGCCTCTTCTGTTTCTGATGGCTGCTGGCATTTCTTTGCTTGTGGTACCATCACTTCAATCTCTGCCTCCATAACCACGTTGTTGTCTGCTCCCTCAACTCTCCTTCTGCCTCCCTATTGTAAGGACAATTCTGATTGCATTTAGAGTCACCTACATAATCCAGGATAATCTCCCCTTCTCAGGATTGTTAAATTAATCATATCTGCACAGTCCTTGCCATAAGAGAGCATTCACAGGTTCCAGAGACTAAGATGTGGACGTCACTGGGGGAGAATAACTCAGCAGACCACACAGTACATTCCCACTGGTAGTTGTTTATCTGTTTACAACTTTACTCTTTTTTAAATTAATTAATTAATTTTTTTGAGGAAGATTAGCCCTGAGCTAACATCTGCTGTCAATCCTCCTCTTTTTGCTGAGGAAGACTGGCCCTGAGCTAACATCTGTGCTCATCTTCCTCTACTTTATATGTGGGGCACCTACCACAGCATGGCGTGCAAAGTGGTACCATGTCTGCATTGGGGATTCCAACTGGTGAACCCCCGGCCGCAGAAGCAAAACATGCGCACTTAACCACTGTGCCACCGGGCTGGCCCCAACCTTTACTCCTTTTTAAATTGTTTGAAGATACTTTTGCTGTGATTAAAATTGGGGGTTGATTTTTCACTTTTTTCTTTCTGCTCTTCATTTGTGAATTCATTGTCTTCTGGTCTGTATAGTTTTGAGAAGTCTGCTGCAATTGTTATCTTTGTTCCTCTGTTTATAACGTACTTTTCCTCTCTTGCTGCTTTCAAGAGTTTTATTGTTTTTTGGTTTTCTGAAGCATAAAATAATACATTTAGTTGAGTGTATGGAGGGGTGTGCAATCATGTATTATCTTCCTTGCTGTTTTCCAAGTTTAGTGGATCTGTGGTCTGTGGTATCATTAATTTTGGAAAGTTCACAGCCATTATTTCTTCAAATATTTCTTCTGCCCCATTCTCTGTCTCTTCCACTTTTGGACTTCCAATTGCACTTACCTTGGATCATTTGGTTTTTATTTTTATAATTCTTGGAAGTTCTGCTCTATTTTTATTTTGGTTTTACTCTTTTCTCTCTCTGCGTTTCACCCGTGTAATTTCCTTGATCTATTTTCAGTGCACTGATCCTTTCTTGGCTATTTCAGGTTCAGTGATGAAGCTCTCAAAGGCATTCTTGATTTCTGCTACTGTTATTATTATTAGTTTTATAGCATTTCTGTCTTATGCTTTCTTATATATTCCATCTCTGCACCTGAATTGTCCATCTGATCATTGATGTTGACAACCTTTTTCCACTAGAGCATTTAACATATGAATCATAGCAAAAAAAGTTATGTCTGATAGTTCCAACAAACGTGTTACAGTCAAATTTAATTCACTTGATTATTGCATCTCTTTGGAGTGTGTGGACTTTTAGTGCTCTTTTTAATGCCTTGTAACTTATTGCTGAAAGCTAGACATCTTGTGTAGAAAAGTAGAAACTGAGTTAAGTAGGCTTTATTGCTTGAAATGGACACAATGTTTATTCTGCAAGGCCCTTAATGTGGAAGATTCTGTCAATATAGCCAGGAATATTCTGTGTTTCTATTTTTATTCCCAGTGCACAATAAACTTCATAATCCTCTAGGACTCTCTTGTGTTAAGGGTGTGGGCTATTTTACTACAGATTTTGTCTAAGTATGTGCTTCACCCTCAGTTTTAGATTTTCCCTTTTGTGCTGTATCTTAGAGTTCTCTCCATATGTTTCATCTTTTTTTATCCTTCCCACATACTGGTATCACTTTCTATTTGATGCTTGCTAGCCTGGTAGAAAGGGATGGAAGGGTATTCTTTGCTATTCTGATTACAACTCAGTCTTAGATAGATGTTGCATCTCTTCATCTTGAGGATGGTGCCTTTGTCAATGATCTGGCCCCAAAATTTACTCTGTTGCAGCTGCCATTCCTCTATCCCAGACATGTGCCATGAGGGATGCATTCTCACAGCACATGATGACATCTGCAGAGAGGACACTGAGACTAGGTGTCAATTCTTCTTTTCTGTGGCCTCCACAGTTTCATTAGTCCATTAACAATTGTCTATTAGCAACCCATTAAAAATTTTATAGGAATTCTTACTGGTGTCTAGCAGTGTATACCCCAAATAAGGAATCTTTCCTTGGAGGTGCTGGTCTTATGTTTCAGTTTAGCTGGTTACCATAGGACAACAGATCAAGGATTTCAGAAATGTTGTGAATTTGCAAATAGTCTGTTGTTGTTGTGTTCTTACTGTTGTCATAAGGAAAAAACTGTTTTTTCCAGATGTCTAAATCCTATGGGGAAAGTGTGGCTTTTTTTCTTCTTAAACTGTGAATTTTTCACCCTTACATTTAGCTCTATGATGCATTTTGAATAAATTTTTGTATAGGGTGTGAGTTAAGGATTATTAGTATAATTATTATTATTATTATTGTGTTCACCTAGATATTCAATCACTGCAGAGTCTATTGTTGAAAAGACTGTCCTCTCCCTAGTGTGTTAGTTAGCACTTTTGTCAAAATCATTGGAGCGTATGTGTGAGGGTGCACTTATAACTCTCTATCACAGTCTACTGTTCTAGGAGTCTTTTACTTTTGCCAGGAAAACACCATATTGACTAATATCAATTTGAGTAGCGGTCATATCAGATAATGTAGGTTTTTTTTTTTTTTTTTTTTTTAAGATTTTTTTTTTTTTCTTTTTTTCCCCAAAGCCCCCCGGTACATAGCTGTGTATTCTTCGTTGTGGGTTCCTCTAGTTGTGGCATGTGGGACGCTGCCTCAGCGTGGTCTGACGAGCAGTGCCATGTCCGCGCCCAGGATTCGAACCGACGAAACACTGGGCCACCTGCAGCAGAACGCGCGAACTTAACCACTCGGCCACGGGGCCAGCCCCGATAATGTAGGTTTTTTAATTATTGTCTTCTAAAAAATGCTTAGCTCTTCTAGGCCTTTTAAATTTTCATAGAAATGTTAGAATAAGCTTGAAAAGGTATGCAAAAATCCATCCTGAAATTTTGTATTGGGATTACATTGAACCTATAGACCATTGTGAGGATAGTGATATCTTAACAATAATAAATCTCTGCTCAATTAATTTAATATCTCTCTCCATGTTCATGTCTTCTCTAATTTCTTTTAGTGAGGTTCTGTAGTTTTCAGTGTACAGTTTGTAGATTATTTTTTAAATAGATCTCTAAGAATTATAATTTAATGATATGATTGTATATAATTTTTAAAATATCAATTCCACATTTTTGACCAGTATAAGAGAATTGAAATGGCTTTTGTATATTGACCACATATGTTGCAATCTTGCTAAACTCATCCATTATTTCTATTAGTTTTTTTTGTGGATTCTTTGGGGTTTTCTACTTGGATGATGATATCTTGTCCAAATAAAACAGTTTAACACCTTTCTTTTTTCAGAATAGAAAGATCAATTTTTATTCTCTTTCGTCCTTTTTTTTCAGATGAACATCCTTATGTTTCCATTTCTGTGTAAATACATGATGTTCGCCACCCAAGGACTAATTACAGTCCATCACCACACACATGTGCCTAGCCCCTCCTTTCGCCTCCCCCGTTCCCCTCTGGTAGCCACCAATCCAGTCTCTGTTTCTGTGTTTGTTTGTCATTGTTTTTATCTTTTGTTTATGAGTGAGAGCATATGGTATTTGACTTTCTCCCTCTGATTTACTTCACTCAGCATGATACCCTCAGGTCCATCCATGTTGTCACAAATAGCCGGATTTCATCATTTCTTATGAGTGAGTAGTATTCCATTGTGTATATATACCACCTCTTCCTTATTCATTCATGTCTTGATGGGCACCTAGGTTGCTTCCAAGTCTTGGTTATTGTGAATAATGCTGCGATGAACGTAGGGGTGCATGTATCCTTATGCATTTGTGTTTTCAAGTTGTTTGGATAAATACTCAGCATTGGAATAGCTGGATAGTATGGTAGCTCTATTCTTAATTTTTTGAGGAATCTCCATACTGGTTGTACACGTTTGTTTTCCCACCAGCAAGGTGTGAGGGTTCCCTTTTCTCCACATCCTCTCCAACACTTGTGATTTCCTGTCTTGTTAATTACAGCCATTCAGACAGGCATGAGGTGATATCTCATTGTAGTTTTGATTTATGTTTCCCTAAAAATTAGTGATGTTGAACATCTTTTCATGTACCTGTTGGCCAACTATATATCTTCTTTGGAGAAATGTCTGTTTAGATCTTTCGAGCATTTTTTAATTGGGTTGTTAGTTTTTTAATCATTGAGATGAATGAGTTCTTTAGATATTTTGAATATTAACCCTTTATCAAATATATGGTTTGCAAATATCTTCTCCCTGTCGTTAGGTTGTCTTTTCATTTTGTTGAAGGTTTCCTTTGCTGTGTAGAAGCAAATTTCCTTTAGTCTGATGTAGTCCAATTTGTTTATTTTTTCTACTGTTTCCCGTTCCTGGTTAGACATAGTTCTCGAAAATATGCCGCTAAGACCTATGTCGAAAATCATACTGCCTATGTTTTCTTCCAGAAATTTCATGTTTTCAGGCCTTAATTCAAGTCTTTTAATCCATTTTGAGTTGATTTTTGTGCATGGTTTAAGATAAAGGTCTATTTCATTCTTTTACATGTAGCTGTCCAGTTTTCCCAACACCATTTATTGAAAAGACTTTCCATTCTCCATTGTATGTTCTTGGCTCTCTTGTAGAAAATTAGCTGTCCATAGATGTGTGTGTTTATTTTTTGGCTCTCAATTCTGTTCCATTCAGCTGTGTGTCTGTTTTTCTGCCAGTACCATGTTGTTTTGGTTACCATAGCTTTGCAGTATATTTAGAAGTCAGGGATTATGATACCTCCAGCTTTGTTCTCTTTTCTCAGGATTCCCTTGGCTATTTGTGGTCTTTTGTTTTTCCATATAAATTTTAGGATTCTTTGTTGCATTTCTGTGAAAAATGTTGTGGGACCTTAATAGGGATTGCATTGAGTCCGTACATTTAACACCTCAATTTCCAACATATGTTTCTTTCCTTTTTTTCTCTTTTTGCTCTATTTCAACGGTTAGGACCTTGAGTTACATGTTGAGTAGAAGTACTTAGAGGGGACATTTTTCCTTATACCTAATCTTAGGGAGAAAGCATTATATCTTTAGGCTCTTCAAAAGTCCCTTAGATAGCTGTAATTTTGATTGTATGAATTTTAATTTCTTTCATTGTATTTTTCAGTTCTCTTCTTTGCATTATTTTCAGTTTCTTTTTCTCTCCTGAAATATGTAATATCTTTGCCTATTACAAACAAATTTTCCAGTAAATTTTTAACTTACTGATTGGAGTTGTTTTATATTTTTTGCTTGCTACAATAACTGGTTCAGCTATGATTATTTTTTGATTTACTATATTTTCTCTCCTTTTTGGTTACATTCTTGCTTCTTTGCATGTAATGTAATCTTTTAATTTTTCCAGGCAGATTTTTTGAATGAAAAATGTGGTTGGCGTATGAGTTTGCTTTCTTTGTTTCTTTCTTTTATTATTTGAAAATGGGTGTAAGCTCTTTCTTCTGTCTGGTTAATAGGGCAAGTTGCCAATCCTAGACATTCCACTTAGAGTTAATTTGAGTTCTGTTTGAGCTGCAACTTTAATTAGGATTAATTCCGATGAAATTAGTCAAACTGCCAAATTTTAGAGCTAATGCCTCTTTACTGCTGCTGTAGTGGAGGAGCCTGGAGGGACTTCGAATCTGATTTCTCTCTGCTTTTCAGCACCGCCTATATGGATGGTTTTATAAGAAAACGTGAGACTGAGGACAAAGTTGGAAGAATTTGGGGGCCAAGCAATTGTTTTTGCATACACACTTCTCCAGATTCCAGTTCATCCCAGCAGCTCATCCTGTCACTTATTACTTGGATGATTTTTCCTCAAGCTTTCAAAATAATTCCATCAATAGTGGCCTGTTTCTCCAGCCTCCTCTATCTAGATGAGGTGATAATTGCCAGAAAGGAAAGCTGTCATTGCTTCTTGCTGCCTGTGAAGGGCTTGTTTACTCTCTAGAGTTCAGTTCGTCTAGGCTTTCTCACATCTTCCAGGTTTTCTTGGCCCCACAGAAAAGTATGTTATTTTTATTTGGTCCAGATTTTTCTTTTTGATATCATGGGTACCCCAAATAGTGAAAGCATGTGTATCTTGTTCAGTAGGGGTGTTAGGGGTGTTAGATCTCTAACACCTAGCAGAGAGATTATAAATAATAAATGTTCAAGATTATCATTGTAAAAACTATATGCTTACATAGGAGGTGTGCATTTAATTATATTAAGCAATAAAGCAGATTTCCTACCAAGACTAGTGCAATAAGCATAGTATATATAGATAACAATCTAATAATATTGTGAAAAATAGTCACCAAAAATAATTACCTTTCTCTTTGGCTTTTAAAGTGAACACAATTTACCTTTTAGTGTAGTCACCTTATCCCAGCTCTTACTTCATTTCTTGTCTTTATTCGCTGATATTATTAATACTGTGATAGCATTTTTTTTTAATTTTAAGAATTATATGTTATACCTGAATTTTTTTTTCTTTGAGAATCTGCAAACCAAGAAAGTTCAAAGAAAAACCTGAGATCAGAGGTACAAGAAAGAATAATTAAAAACAAAAAAGGGGAGCGTCATATACTTGAATCTTCACGTTCTAGCAGTGCCACCGACTTGCTCTGTCACTCTGGGCAAGCCATTTAAGAGCTCCGGACCTCTGTTTCCTCAGGGGAAAATATAGTATTCTCAAGTAATCTGTGATGTAAACTCTAGCCACCTGCAGACATGACTACAAGTTTTACTATGTATTGGACATGACTCTGGTCAGAAGTATAACATCATCCTAATTTGCAATTCTTCATTGACTTTTAGGTCTGAGCAACCTCTGCTTTTAAAAATGAGGAGAAATAAAAACTCAAGCTCCTATTAACATGAACAACCTAGATAATCAATAATTTATTTTAAACTCTACTATATTTTCTCTCCCTTGATATAACTTTTCTTTCATGTATAAAATTTGTTATTGAAGGGAGTTATTTATAATATATTTTCATTTATAATTTTCTAATTTGGTGGCCATAAAAGCCAATGAATGTCCCATTATCTTTATCATGGTGCTGTGGGATGACCATTTTCTACCATATTAGACATGAATTTATTTGTTTATAACAAACATGACAATAATTTGAAAAAATGTAGAATATAGGTCATCATTTAATGAATATTTTTTCATCACGGAAAAATACATACTTCAACTTGATGCAATTGTTGAACATTAAGAATATAAGTTAAACTATTAAGAGCTGCATCATCCTTAAAACGTTAGGCACCTCTTGGATGCATAAATAAATGTAGAAATATACATGTTCAGTATATTATCTCATTTAATCCTGATAATAATTCTGTGAGGTCCCTATTGCAACCTCCTTTTATAGATGAAGTGAGACATCATGGACTGAAATAAATTACCAATCATATTGCTAGAAATTTCACAGAGCAAACTAAAGTTCAGTTTGCATCACTGTTCATTATCAAACTTCATTGGAATTCTTTAATTATGTTTGATAAATGCATGTTCATTCTCAGCTTTATTTTCAGATGCTTAACTGT
This sequence comes from Equus quagga, assembly GCF_021613505.1. Classification (NCBI taxonomy): domain Eukaryota; kingdom Metazoa; phylum Chordata; class Mammalia; order Perissodactyla; family Equidae; genus Equus; species Equus quagga. The sequence goes on from NC_060281.1 coordinate 4,484,741, forward strand.
TTGGCAATAAAGTCTAACTTCAGGTTGAACTTTCTCATGCTTAATCTCAGGGGAAATATAAAGGTTATTTGTAAAGTTTGAATAAAATTCTGCTTGCTGATTTTGAATTGAGTAGGAAGAAAAGTGATCACATGTTTAAAAATTGCAATTGTTTATTTTGTGATAAATGATGGATTCCAAAAAAAACAAATTTGCTTTGAAATACGATCCCAATCTACATGATTTCACAGTATGACCTCTTAACTAGCTTCTATAGTTCCTCCAAGAGTCACAAGAATGTAGGAAAGTTAAGATTATATAAACTCTCCCTTTTAGAGTTGAGAAACCTGTCTGTGGACTAGAGAGGTTAAATGGTTAACTCAAGGTCACACAGTTAGTAATTACCGTATTTAAAGAGGAATGAGGATCACTCATTTTTTATGCAACCCTTGTGCTATTTCATCTACATAATGCTTCTTTCATTGTATTTATGCATAGTAATTATATCATTAATCTGATCTATACAGGAAAGCAATAGCAATAATTCAAGTCAAAGCCCCATAGAGACATTTTTAAAATCATAACTTCCAAATGGTTATTGAAACATTCCTTTTTCATTTTGCCTCTGTAAATATAAAGAAAAGTCACGTTCAAAAGATGAATGTAGCCAGGCTTTGCCATGTGGTTATTGCTTTGGTTGTCTCAACAACGTAATCTTATAGAACGATGAAGTTCCAAATGTTACCAAGCAGAGATATTACTGTTTGATTAGACTCTGCTATTACTAAATATTATAACATACCTACTAAGCTGTCACCAGTTTAAAATTTGGTTTGGAATATAACCACACTAAATGCGCTCCATGGCCCCTGTCCTCTCCCTAGATTTTTTCTTTCCTTTTTAAAAAAAAATTTTAAAACTATCGTCTCTTATCTACTTTCTACCATCACTCCTATGTAATTTGTTTTCTCAAAATTTTATTTCCCCCATGTCTATATTTCTAAAGAAAAGTTTTGGTCTCTCTCTTTTATTTTTGTTGAGGAAGATTAGCACTGAGCTATCATCTATGCCCATCTTCCTCCACTTTACAAGTGGGACGCCTGCCACAGCATGGCTTGCCAAGCAGTGCACAGGTCTGTACCTGGGCTGTGAACCGGCAAACCCCAGGCCATGAAGGAGAATGCACCAACTTAACTGCTGCCCTACCTGGCGAGCCCCTCTTTGTTTTTTTAAATCTTTATATATTGCAATTGAAAAATCATCTTTATTATCTTTTAAACATTAAGTCTTTTAGAATTTTCCTCCTTGTATTACTGGCATCAAAATACTCATCATGATTCCATCACAAACATCTACTAGTTTAAGTAGAAAAGAACTTACCTGACATTAGTTTGCTTACAATGAAATTGGAAGAGTTTAAATAATAGTTTAGACAAAAATTCTAAAAAAATTTCCACCCCCAAATTGCACTGCCTCTGTTAAGATTGCAAAAGCCACTCATCATTGCATGAAAACATAATCCAGAAACTTGATCAATTTGGCTTAGAGATAAAATGAGAATGATACCGCTGCTGATGCAGGAAACCTCAACATCGTGAACCTGGGAACCAAAGCACCACATTGCCTCTGCCAATATCTATGGCAGCAAAATCGATACCTGATGCACTTGCCTAACCTTCACTTAACCCAGTTCTGAGTGTAAGTCCTGCCCGAGTAAATCTGATTAACGGTACCTAAATCATAGTTAGAATTTTAACTAAAGGAAAGCTGGGATATGCAGTTGATAGTTTTCTGGGAACTATTGTAGAGAGAAGCACGCTAGTAACAATTTAGAAGGAGAAGTAAGTAAGCCAATCTGCTGCATCCATCAAAGTTCTCTTTGTTTCAGTGTTAGACTCATTTCTGACTGCTTCCTCTACTTGCTGTCACCCTTGGTCCTATAAGACATTAAATCCTACACATCCTTCTCTTATCAAATCTCATATCTACCAGTTTCTTCCAACTCTACTTCTCTTTAATTCCTTTTTAACTTATTCCCATACTATTGCAAAAGCATCTTTACAGGCCTTTCAATTCTAGAAGTTTCTCCATATAGTAATTTTGCTAAAATGCCCCTAAAGCATCTTTAATGATTAGCCATTTTCAAAGAAATCCAACTATGGGAATGGTAGCCTGACTTCTACTCACATTGGATAGCTACCTCTCATTTGTCTGCACGTGTATGTCAGATGCAGTACGGGATGTTCCGTGGTCGTGAGCCTCGTGACCTTGCATCCTCCCTGCGTCTATTCCTTTAGCTTTAAAATCCCTCCTTGCCTCTCTTTGCCACATGGACAAATTCTCCAGGGCTCAACTCATATGTTCTTTTCTTCATAAAATATTTCCTGACTCTAACGGGAAGTAATCATTGCTTTGTGAGCACCCAAGGTTACTTAACTGGTTTCTTGCCTTTTGGATTCACTTAACTTTGATTTGTGTTTTACATATTTACATATTATTATTTAATTTATTTACCACGTCCAAATCGGTGTTTAAAAATCTAACCTTCATACAAATTCAAGATTTTTCTTGAATGAATGCATAAATAAATAAGTAGATGACATTGCATAAATAAAGTAACAGATGTCATGTAAGAAGATCATGAACACACACCATCCTTAAGTTAGAAATTGTGAAGGGCCTGATATTGTAACCTACTAGCAAGCTAACAAGTTAGCCTACCACAGGTTTAATACATTTATTAACAGAGGGACATGATACTCCTGAATTAGAGACACAGAAAAGAGAAGCCAGAGAAACATCTTGCACTGATTCCTAGCACACCAATGTAATATAATATTTCACAAGTGCCATCTTGATTTTGTTGTGACATCATAGCTAAAACTTCTCCACTTCTCTTCACAGGCAGTTTGCTACGTCCCAGCCCTTCTGCTGTCAGGCTCCAGCACTCCTGGTTTACAATATACACATAGCCAATTACCAGAGGCCCCCAAATACCTAACAGCCTGATGGCCCCTTCTTCCCTGAGCCTGGGGTGTTATAGAGTTATGTATCATTCTCTTTGATTTAATAAACTACACCTATGAGAAACCTAAAAGACTGGATCTTGAGGCCTTGAACCTTATACTTTCATTCTCAAAGTACGGAGGGAGTGTCTATAGAGAAATAAACAACTAACACTGATAATCTTGCAATATTTCCCTATAAAGTGAAAGCAAAATCTGTTTCAAATTTGTATAGACTCATGCACATGAAATTTAGGGACTTCTGGATAAAGAACTTTATGCCATTGTGCATTTTCCCTTTAGATATTTTATTAAAAGATGATTTCATCAAGAAACACATATAAAAATCAATTTATGTTACCACAGAAACATTTTGGACTTTACATTTTAACAACTCTGCAGTAACTACACAATATCATTCCATGTAAAATGAATGTCTTGTTCTCATCCAGCTCAGAAAACTCACGTGATGCATTTTCCTTGATAGTTTTTTGTTACATATATTTTAATCTTATAATTTTAATGATTTTGAATGGGCCTCATTGGGTGTGCTTTTCCTTTCCTTCAGTAATCAATGGGTTGTGGTTTTGTGTAAAATAAAGTAGTCTACCACTGAGGCAAAGGTTTTGATTGTCCCAGTAATGCTGTACGCAGTACCTCCCTCCTATATTTGTCAGCTATTGCAAAATGCCATAGACTGGGTGGGTTCAACAACAGACATTTATTTCGCACGGTCTTGGAGGCTGGAAGTCCAAAATCAAAGTGCTGCTAATTCAGTTCCTGATGAGGGCCCTCTTCCTGGCTACAGACAGCTGCCTTCTCCCAATGTCCCAACTTGGTTGGGTCCTCCCATTTAGGAGCTCTGATCTCCTCTTCTTTTTCTTATAGGGGCACTAGTCAGATCATAAGGGCCCCACCTTCATGACCTCCTCTAAACCTAATAGCTTCTCTAAGGCCCTAACTTCAAATGCTATCACTCTAAGGGGCTGGGGCTCCAACATATTAATTTTGGAAGGCCACAAACATTGGGTCCATAACACCTCCCCAGTGTTGACTTGTACTGCATGTGGAACCTTCACTCATGCTTGTGTTAGAAAGTACTGGAATAAAGGAGAGGATAGTTTGTACAGATCAGCATGCTAATATTAACGAAATTCTGCCTTTGATGCATCAAATTTCTGCCCTCAGAATGGCGGTTGTCGGTCCCTCTGCCTCCCTGCTCTTGTCACTGTGGATTCCACTCCTCACCCCAAGACACTGACTCCTGCTGAAGCCCACCCATCACATCTCTCCTCTTCCCATCATTCTTCTTTTTGATCTATATTGGATTTTGTCACATCTTAGATTTTATGTTTTGCATCGACTAGTCTTCTGCTTTATTTTCACTTTGAAAGTCTATTTTGATAATATTTGTCTTAAATTTATTTTAGAGAATCCAAATAAATACATTTACCTACAATATTTTGGCTATTGTGCAAGGCACAAGGAAAATATGAGAAATGCACCCTACCTTCCTTCAAGGTTTACAGACTATTTTCAGTCTAATCAATAAATGAGCAATTATAAAAACAGTGAACAGGTGCTCCATTAACTAAGTTAATTGTATGAGATGGAAGCACAGCACACATGAATCCCATGTAGGTGGAGGGGAAAGGGAGATTTCCCAGAGAAAAACTAACTAGAGAAAAGCTAAATGATACAGAACCTAAAACTAAGATGGAAAAACCCTGAAACTGGAAAAAGTCAGGGCTACATAAGTAGGGAACAAAAGTGCCAGTGAGGAAGACAAAATAAAAAGTCAGAAAAGAGTGAGAGCTGGTACAGTCAGAATATGCAGTACTTGTAATAAGTGTCAGGATCTGAGACTAGACATTTAGGAAGAAATAGGACATTAAAGTTACTCACATGTTATTCTAATGTGTTTGTATTGATCCTGTAGGTTTAAGTATAATCTTGAAGAACTCTGTATAGAGGAATGACAAAATCCTGTCTGTTGACTTCCGTCAAGGACATTAAGTTTAAAACACCTTGTAATATCAAAAGAGACAGGTCCAATGGACAACCGCATGTATGGTTCTGGCGCTGAGGGCTGTCCTAATGATACGTGTTTACTTTTCATGAGTATGTTTGCCTTGTTGAAGCTATGGATATCTGTAAACTTACAATGGAAGAAGCGCTTAGAATGAAAAAAAGGCTGGCAGCATGAACTCTAGGGGAAATTAACTTCACGTCCCATCATCCCATAGTATAAAATGCAAAATTCTGTCCATGTATTTATTCACACTTTTATGTAATTTCTAATATTCTTTTTTGACTCCACAAATAGAATGTACCCTCTCCTTCAGGATATTTCCTCTAAATTCCTTTTCTAAAAAGACATTTTAAGAAAAATGTTAAAATTATGTCTTTCATTATAAAATCTTACCTTTTCTCCTGCTGAAAGTTTTCCTCATTATGTCATCATATTTGGCTTCTAATTATTACACAGTTTCTGGATTTGTCAGACCTTACAGTTCTGATACCAGGATAATTTATCTCCTGTTCCAATCATTGAATGAGCTCTCCTATTCTCCACCTTAAGGAGCAAGCAGAAGACAAGCATTCAAAATGAAAAAAAGAGGACTCAGAAGTGACACAGAAACCAGGGTTGCTTGAACTAAAAGGATGAGCAAAGCTGGTCCTTCAGAATGGTCAACTAAGGGAAGTGATGATAAAAGAGTCCACGGATAACAGTGTTAAGAGGTCACCAATGAAAGTGACTCCAGTGGAGTCTTATTGGTCAAAGGCAGGCTGTCGTAGACTGAGGAGTGATCTGGATAAGGCAGTGAAGACACTTCATATAGACCAGTCTCCCAAGAAACTTACTTGTGGGAAAGGCTAGCGAGAAATGGCAGAGGTGGGGGACTTTAGGAGTAATGGTTCAAGGTTTTGTTTGCTGTGCTCGAATTTAGAGTTTTGTTTCTCTGCTTGTTTGCTTGTCTCACCATTTGTTTTCCTTGATATGGGAAGACAGTTCAATATGTTAGCAATGTCCAGTTGTTGCAGATGGCTCAGAGAGAGTTTATTGGTATATTGAGATATTTGAGTTTCTTTTTGGTTATTTCCAGTTCCATAAATTGTTTTTGAAATCTGGGATTTATAGAATAAGGTTATCTTTAGACAATAGTTTAGCTTTATTTTTTTGTTTTCTGTTAATTGTACACCTTTTTCAGGCTGACGTTGTCTCAATCTATCCACAATGCTGGAGTTCTCAAACATATATCATCGATATTAGTTGCAGTTCCTATAAAGAGCTGTGAAATTTTGGGGGGAGGGGTTGCTCAGACATATTATACAAAAATTTATACCATTTTTGATTTGCATACATAATATACGGGCGTGAACAGTTTGTCTAAATGTTTATATACATCTGCATGTAATATATACTTCTGAGTCAATGCATAAAATATCCAATTTAGCAGCTTTGCAAGACATTTACAAACTGAGAAAAATTGATGACTAGCATATTTGAATGTTCTTTTAATATTATTAGATTATGATGATTTTAGAAATATGACTTCTGACAAAGAATTGTAGCAATTGAATATCGTGCATAGTAGTTTGTTTCATTATTAGACATTGTCCTGTTTTTATTGAGCATATTGAAATATAGCAAATTAAAGTGATCTTGCTTCTTTGGGAAAGATCTACTGATTATTACTCATGTTCAAGTTCCAAGTGCTTATCATTATTACAGTACTTGATGAATGCAGATTTGAAATGCAAAGTGATAGTTGGTTTGAAATGATGAAATGAGACAGGCACTTATATTCATATTTACTTATATGTCTTTACCTATTATGCAATAAACAGCATAGTAAATTTTGCTATTTTGGCATTTTGTCAGGAGTATTTTTGAGATTTTTATGTGGCAACTAATAACATTCTAGAAAACAGTACAATTAATTTTGTGTATTTTGGTAAATCTGCTTATCTTTATAGTGAGAGCAGCTATAATTAAGTTTGAAAATTGCCATACCCCTTGCAGTTATGGTTGCAAACAAGTTAGTATTCATTCATAGTCAATAAATGTTGACAGAGACCTGGGAATAATCAGAAGAAACAGCATATGCTCCCTGCTTTAGAAGAATTTGGTCTATTAGAGGAGACAGATCTGTGAGCAAGTAATTGCCGCTCTACAGGCTGTGAACAAAGTGCTGTGGAAGCCATAGAAGGAGACAGGTCTGCCTCGGTCAGAACGTCGGAGGAGTTAGCAAGACGGGATTTATAAAGGTGTAATAGTTTAGTTGGGTCATAAAGATGAATAACAGGAATTTACCTACAGTGAAGAGAGGAGAGGACTATGAAATGACCTATTTACCATAATTTGAAGGACATGGAAAATATCTCCAGAATCATAAGGTACCTTCACTAATAGTCTGCCGTGGTAACCAAAATTTCAAAATTAGAAAAATTATATCCCTTATGAAACATTATTTTTATAAACTTATATCAAAATTACGTTCCAAATGTTGAAAATATATAATATATCAATATTATTTCTTTAAACCATTTATAGTAAGAGTGACTTTTATCAACTTAATAAGTAATAAAAAGTAGAGTAGATGCCAGGTCTAATTTTTCAAAGATGCCATATCAGTAAGGAAAATATTATAAGGGACAAAGATTATCACTTATTTTTGTAGGAATTCATCAACTAGTATTGAAATAAATTATTGTTCACAAATCTAGAAAACAAAAATTTAACTAAAATATTTATGCAAATAAGTCACATGAATAGTTTCTTTTAATTTCAAAGTTGTCAGATTGAAAAGTTGTGACATTGTAACGAAAAGCTGGTTTAAGTGAGTGCTCAGTATAGTAATATAAAGTTATATCTTCAACAGGTCTGTCGTATGAAACATAAAAATATGAATCAAATAAACGCAATTCCAAGTTATGCTGAAAAAAAGAAATAATACAGCCTACCTTAAAAATGTGACTCTAATTGCGAAAACTGCTTTGTACTTTTAAAGGGAATCAGGGCATGCAAAAGGAGCGCTGTGTGTATGGAATTTATAATTAGTATATATTCATTTGCCAAATATCTTGTTTTAAATCAGCCTTAAAATGACTTAATTGCATTTTTTTTGCAAAATGAAATCTTCTTCCATAAACATGGAGAGGATTTTCTTTGGCAGTGTATATGGAAGAATCTAAGAAATGCCACGCACAATTAGACCAATCGTCCAGCTAGTCTGGGATTCTGAATATGACCTGGATGATATCCATATCACATCTTTTTTATTACAATCTCAACTATTAGTGGTATTGTATCAAGTATATTATTTTCCTACCAACATGTTAGGCGTCTATGTCCTACTATTTTATATACTCATGTAGTTGTAGCTATCAATATCAAATATAAATACAGATGCAGAAATACATACATGCAGATATACAGAATAGGGAACTATATAATTTATCACCCAATTCAAGTTGCATAATAAACTACATATCAAATGTGAAAACACATTAGATAATGAGTCCCTATTATTAATTATGCCACTTACACTTAGGAAGTTTGAAAAGGGTGATCTCACAACTCCCCATAGTACTAAACGGGAGACATAATCCGGCGCACCACTAGGCTAAAACCTTTTTATATTGATGATAAATCTTAAAGTACATTCACTGGCTTAGTTATGTAGAAATAGCAAGATTCGACGTTCATAATATGAAATTTTATAGTCTAAAATTAATCATTCCTAGTTTAACGACAGAAGAAAATTATATAATATATGTTACAAAACAACTAAAATCAAGAAGAATTGTAATAAAATCATAGATATATTTTCAAACAGGTCACATGTACCATATCTATTATGTATACTTTGGGATAGTATGAATCCAAGAAGTGTGTTTAGGGGGGTGGAGGGGTGCTAGGCTTTTGGGAAAGACAGGGAGAATCAGTGACCTAAAGTTGAAGTGGCTCCTATGTATAGCATCCCTTTGTGGTTTTCCAGCAGCAGGCAGCTGAGTGTAACACGACCAAGAAAAACTGAGCGACGAGAAGAGCTTTAGAAAATGAAGGGGATTCCAGGAGAACGGACAGAAAGGTAACCCTGACTTTCGGTAACCTTTCATATAAAGTCACCTGAGACACAGATTGGAAGACAGAATAGTTGACTCGATTCTTTTCAGTTAAAGTCAATATATCATTAAGAAGAAATGCTTAAAATATGGATTAGTAAGTATCATCAAAACACTAGCCAGAAGCCCCTTTAATGCATTAAGAAATCTTTCAGAAGTAAGAAGAAACTTTCACACATCATAATTTTTACTAATAACCACCATTTTTTATTTCTTGAACTCTCCAAATTGGTTTTCTTTTGGACCTTGAAAAATCAATTAAAAATAAGACCAGAATTTGCAAATGATGCTGTTTAATGTGGAAGGGCATGGGGAAATTTCCATGGCATGTTGTTAATTACAAAATTAAAAACATAAATAAAGTGTCTTCTGCAATCTTCCTTGCCTCCTATTGCAATGGGAATGTGATCTTGCTTCTACCAAAGACAAGTCCTTTAACTTGTGTCCTGGATCCCAGCTGATCTTACATCCCATGGAATTATGTCCTACAGTTATCCCCTCCTTCAACTGTAACATTGCCTCCTCCTTTCCTCTGGCCCATTTCCATCAGCATACACATGTACTTGCAAAGATGACCTCTATACCATTTACTCTTGCATCTCTCCTGCCCGTCGTCTGATTCTACTATCCTGCTAAAATTGTTTATGTCAGGGTCATCAAATACGTCCTTGCACAACATTGTACTTGGGTACATACTTTTCTTAACTGCCTTTCTGTCACAGTCTCATTTGCTATTTTCTCCTTCTGTCACAAAACTCTGTAATATCGGAGCATCTGAGAGCAGACCTAACTTTTCTAATGTGTGTGTTTCTTCTCTGTTCTTAGGTGATGACATCCAACCCAATGGCTTTAAATATCTATTTGCTGGTAAATGTTATTTTGGCATCTTTAGTCTTGATCTCTCTTCTGATCTCGAGTTTCTTATATTCATCATCCAACTCAAAAAAAATTACTCTGAATATCAAAAAGAATCTTAAGCATAATATATTCAAATTAGAACTCTCTTTTCTCCTCCCAAAACCTGTTCCTTTTCTACCCTTCATCTCAGGGGTCTCAAGTGAGACTGACGCCAAGGACCATGAGTCATTTGTGATTGAACCTTTTCCCTCAATAACACCCTCCCACAATTCACATCTAATCCAACAATGAGGAGATGCATATCCTAAATTTCCCACTTTCTCTGTCTCCAGATTTCCCCAGGCTACCTCAACTCTCACTTGTCTTGCTGCAATAGCATTCTAACTCTTATTCCTGATTGTAATTCCACCCCTTCTATCAATTTAGCAGGCAAAATGTGGTTTTACAATTATAAATCAGATCATATGATCCCTGTATCTTAAAACAATAAACTTATAAAACCAAATAGTTTCCCATGACCTTCGTGACTGTAAATGTCTGTGTACCACCCCCCCTCCAAATTCTCCCGTAGTGTTCTCCTTTGTTCGATATGGTACAGCTGCATCAGACTGCCCCTCCTCCCTCTCATCAGATTATCCAGGGTCTTCCCATGACTGGTTCTTTCTTCTCATCCGTAGCTCATCTCAAAGAAGACATCTGAGAAGCCTTCCCTAGCCTCATTCTCTAAGAGCCTTTCCACATCTTCCTACTTTGCTCACTCTCTGGCACACACTTGTTTCTTATTTCCTCCTTAACACCTATACTAACATTGCTTATTCATTTGGTTTTATATATAGTGATATATTCTGTATACTTCCTCCTCTCACCAAAGTTTGTTCTATGAGAAAGAAATTGGTAATTGGGTTCTCGTTACATCCTTAAGTTCAAAAACAGCATAGCACAAACAGACACTCTGAAAATGTTATCAACTTAAAAAAAATAGATAAAATATAAATGTAATCTGCTTAACTTCATAAATGCCTAGTAAACACTGAAACAATATATAAATAATTCTATGCTTTGTTATTTTTTTATGGATAGCTAATGAATTTTTTGCTTTTTGTTTTTCAGAACCCTTGAAATTTTATAGAATAAAAACATAATAACTTGGGGGCCAGCCCGGTGGTGCAGCAGTTAAGTGTGCACTTTCCATTTCTCAGTGGCCCGGGGTTAGCAGGTTCAGATCCCAGGTGTGGACATGGCACCGCTTGGCAAAAGCCATGCTGTGGTAGGCGTCCCACATATAAAGTAAAGGAAGATGGGTATGGATGTTAGCTCAGGGCCAGTCTTCCTCAGCAAAAAGAGGAGTATTGGCAGCAGTTAGCTCAGGGCTAATCTTCCTGAAAGATAATAATAGTAACAATTTTATGCAGCTTAATAAAAATAAGTATTAACAGATTATCCTACAGAACATTTGCAATTCAAAAACTAAGTGACAAAGATCTGTTCTAGGTCTGATATGGTGGCATAACATGAGCAAAGCACTTTGCAAGACAGCTCGGCAGTTTTTTACAAAGCTAAACTTACACAACAGCCTAATCTGCCATTCACTCCTAGATATTTACCCAAGAGAAATAAACTCATATGTCTACACAAAAACTTGTACATGAGTGTACACGGCAATTTTATTTTGTAATAATTAAAAACTGAAAATAAAATTCCATTAACAAGTGAATGGATAAACAAATTATTATAAATGCATAAATGGAATCTTACTCAACAAGAACAATGAATCACAACATGAATGAATGTTAAATCATTATAATGAGTGAAAGCTCTAGACAAAAATGTATATATAGTATTTCATTGCACTCATGTAAATGTCTAAAAAATACAAACTAACCTATAATGGCAGAAGACCAGTCAGTGATTGCATAGGGACAGAATGAAAAAGCACGAGACATTGTCTAGTGTGATAGAATTTTATCTTGATTGGGATTCTGGTTCCATAGGTGTGTACACATGTAAAACCTCATCCAATTATACACTTTAAATACATACACTTTATTGTCACAACTATTCTGTAATAAAATTATAAAAAATGGATAAAACCTACGGGGAAAATAATTTATCTTCTTGGTGTTTCATTAAGAAATGCTTGAATTGAAAATAAACTTCAAGAGAAAACTACTCATTATTCATGCTAATGCATGTACCAAAAGACCATGGTGATAAGTATTTATGACCCATACACACTTTTTGTGTTAGGTACATATTCCCACTTTCATATGACTGTGGTTTTACTCCAAGAATCTTTTTTCACTGTCAAGTGATCACACTTTAATACAGTGATAGTAACTTGTTCTTCAGTCAGGAGAAAAGTATATTTTCTATTTAAAGTATAGTTTTCTTGCCCTCTGAGTAATTTGCATTAATTTCTCATTGACAGCTTGATTCCAGCTGCCATCATCAATTCCAAAAAGAAATTATTTAGATAGAAAAGCTCTAGGCATATAAGTATTTTAAAAATTATAATTATTTTAAAAAGTCTGGTAAATTTGTGTAAGCAAAGGACACATTCAGTACTTTCTCAAAACATTACAGTTTTCATGAAAGTATTTGCTTAATATATGGTGCTCTAAAATAGTACTTCATACAAGTGTAATTACTTTCAATTAAATTTGTGTTCATATTTTTCAGCACCACATCGTAGACAAAACATATTAAAGTAGAATCCTGGCTATAAAGGATCTTGCAGTGAAACAGTTGAAATAAAAGAAGCAGTAACATCATTAAAATTTTAAAATCACATAACGTTCGCTTGTGAACGGCTTTAGGAGGTCATGTTTATTCATCCATTCATCAGATCACACTGCTCTCTGCTGAGTACACTGCAAGGCAACAGGAATACAAAGATGAGACGCCAGCACCTCTGCCTTTTTATGTTGGCAAAAGAATGCATATGAAGTTACTAATTATAATAATAAAGGTGAAAAAATCTGTGAGAAACAGCTGAGCATGAGATTAAAAGTACAGGATTTTTGGGGATAAGAAAAATCTGAATTTCTATCGTAGCCCTAATACTTTGGGGAGGTTACTTGACAGGTCTAAACATCAATTCCCTACCTTAAAAATGTGACAAATGATACCTTCCTCACCAGTTTAGGACTAGTGAGGAAATGCCTGCTCTTACCCAGCCCTTGGCACATAGGAAGAGATTGATAAAATTTTATCCTTTGTGGTCTGTAAGATTTGGAAAGGAGAAATTGTTTAGTAATTTGTACTTACACAGTGCTAGCCTTATAGAATGGGCTCTATAAATACTTGTATCAGGTATTATGAACAAGTAGATTTAGAGATGTTTAAATTTTTTTTTGGTTGAGGTATAACTTACATACAATAATGAGGGCTAACCTTAACTATGCAACTTGAGTTTTTAAAATACAAATCAATATACTTGTTGAATCACAAACTAGATGAAGATATAAAACATTTTCAAAATCCCTAGTCTATTTTGTACACTCTGCACTCAATAACCTCGAAAGACACTGTTTGTTCTTTTTCATCATAGACTACTTTTCTCAGTTTGTAAAATTCGTGTAAAAGCCATCATATAGTATGCAATCCTTTATCCCATCTTTTCTTATGACATCATGTCTGTAAGAGTCACCATGTTGTCAGATGAGGCAATAGTTCACTCCTTCTCATTGTTTTCAAATTTTTCACTGTTTAAATATCTATTCTATTGATGGAAAAGTAAATTCTTTATAAGTTTGGATTCTTACTGATAAAGTTTCTTTGAGCATGCTTTTATTTGTCTTTTGGTGATATAGCCACTCATTTCTCTTGGGAGCATATCCAATAGTAGTATTGGCAGGTCACGAGGCACATGTATATTTAGCTTTAGTAGATATTCCCCAAAAGTTTTACAAAATAGGTGTACCAATTTATACTCCTGGCAGATATTAGCACCTATGAATGTTCCCAATGGAGGGACATTTTAACTGAGCAGATGTTCACTGAAGAGGTGACGAGCAGACAGTTCTAGCCAGAGGTAGCAGAGAAAATGCATTCCGAGAAAGACTCAGTATGTGCATCACAGAGAAGTATACGGTAGATTGGCATCCACAGGGTTGAGTAAATGGGCATGTCTTGAGCTGAAGGTTTAAGTATGTTGATGTGGGAAAAAAGACTTGAAAAATGTGATGTATACATTTTATTAATCAAGACACTGAATTTTGAAACACACAAAACATTAAGTCTTAACAAAGTCACTTAGCTGTGAAGAGAGATGTTTTCATTGTTCTATAGTAGCTCTCCCTGAGGTGTGCATGAAGAAATACTAAGTCCACTAAATATTCATAAGTGTTTCGTGAAACAGGACTATACTATCAAATGCAGTTAACACATGCTAGCATTCTGGGTTATACAAAGTTATAAAGGTTTCATTATCATATGACTTCTCAGAGCGTTGATACACTCCGTTAGGAATCTCCACGAAGGCAACAGAAGACAGCCTTTACAAAACTTATTAGATTGAGAATTTTCCCATCACCAGGTGTCTGGTAAAACAACTCACTTTAAACCTATATTTATCTGTGGAAGGAAACACTTATTGGCCTAATTCTTGTCTCTACCTCCCCCAACCTTTTACTCTTTAATGCTTTACAGCTACAATTTAAGTATCTATCATTTTTACAATTAAACGGATGAAGAAAAGACTAAAGCAAATTTTGTCAAACGTTTCCAAGTTATTTAGTAGACTTTAATGGAAGAAAATATCACCCTAAAGAATGTGGAAGGGGGAGGTGCTTGACAAAAAGACTACGAGGCAGGCGTGGTGGTAGTGATTGTCTTAACTAATGGAAGGTTTTGGAAGATGAAAAGATTATTGTGTGGAAAAAAAAAAGAATATAAGTTAAGGAATAAATACAAGAAATGTTAAAGAACTATGAGCAATTCAGCTTGGCTCTGGTGTTGGAAAGATAGACTTAAAAAAGAAAATCTCGAATGCTGAAATTGGAATCCTATGCGTAAGATCAGTATGAAAATGGAATCATGCCACTTTTCTGAGTTGAGCAGGATAAGACTGGAGCTGCGTGTATGTGAGAATTCACACTGAAGATATATTTGTCAATGGGAATACAAAGTTCATAACACTGAAATATTCTATCTGAGTGCTTTAAATGTATAATTGAGGTAGTGGTGATGAGAAGATAAATCAAGGGGCATCTGTGATAGAGGTTTTCAGGGAAAAATCCAGAGTCCATGGAAATAAGATGAAAGAGAAAGGCAGCAAGAAAATGTGTCAGACCATGACTATCAAACTTAAAATATTTGGAACTGTATTTGGTATGAATGGAACTTTAGGAATAAGATTATTTTGAAGGAAATATTATCATTTTGGTTGTCATTTAGTTGAGAGATGACTTGCATTCAAGTGGAGTTTTTCAAAAAGAAATTGGAGTGGTAGAACTGAGACTTGAAAGAGAGTTGAGGTTTGTTGAACTTTGATCCATTTATATGAGATGGTAAAAGCCATTGGAATGGATGTTATCATTGAGAGTAGATATGTAGAAAAGGAAAACAATATGTCAAAGAGTAGAATTTATTTAGGGAATGGGTGAAGAAAGAAATTAAGGAAGAGAATATAAAAAAAAATAAAAGAAGTATATGAAAAATCAGGAGGTCTAAGCCAGTGAGCAAGGAAAAAATGTGAGAGGATTCCAGACACAGCTAAACAATGTGAGTCACCTAGAATTCCCCGTCACATCCAACAACCTCAGTGAGCTCTTGGACTTCACATTGAGGCTTGAATGGAGGATGATTGGGAGGCCATCAGGAGCCAGTTTTGCATGCAAACTCCTCAGCCACTACCTCTAAGTGCCATCAAGCTGTCTAGGCAAATAAGTTTATCAAGAAGAACTAAATTGAAAAAAATAAGTTTGTCCCCATTTACCACCACAACTAAGTACCCAACTTCTCAGGATCACCCAATGTCAAGTTTCAAGTTTGGCAAGTTACCCAAGACCATGATGAGGCAGAATAAAAACTAGTAACTTCTAGTTAGTAGTAAACTAACTTTACTTCTAGTAGTAAAGTAGGAAAACATGATTGCTCTGCTCGGTGGATAGAAGACTACCTGAAAGGAGAGGGGTAGAAGGTCAGGGAGTTGGCAGATAGGCTAGTACCAAAGGAAAATGAGTTCGCATACACAAACATGTGCTTGTAGTCAAGAAAATCAAGCTGAGCTTTTCTTCAGGAGGAAAGCATCTCTGTGCTGGGGCAGCAGATTCTGGGACAGTGAAAGTTTCTCACCCATAATTACATTTCCATGAGGATCTCGCTCACGGAGAAGATCAGTAGCTGGTGATCTTTGCAGATGGCCCGGGTTATCTGAATCTACCTCTCACCATGTTTTTTGCTGGCAGAATTGGATACGGAGCCCAAGTGGGTGGCATCTGTTTTAGAAAAGTTGAAGAAGGGCTGTAACAATACTAAGAACAAAGACAGAAAGCCTTTTCAGAAGGAACTAATGATGACCTTACTGAATGGACTGCCACAGACAGGGGAATTTGTGCCCCTGGCCACAGTAGTTGAGGTGTCTTAGAGCTGAGGGATCTGGATAAAAAGTTTGCCAAGAGCTCCAAGAAACAAATGGATGCTTATGACTCTCCCCAGGAGTGGAGCAGCGGACAGAGAATCCATATGGAAAACAGCTAATGGCTTCTCGCTAACATAGGACCATCAGACAGGGAACAGCTTCTGGGATATCATTCAGGAGTTACACATCAGCTTGGACGAGAGAAAAGAGCCTATCCCAAGCACTGAAAACACCTCACAGAAACTCTGATCACGATAAACTTCCTGGAGATTCTTAGTGTGGCCAACTTCAGCCCTGCAGATCACAGTGACTTTGGGATCTGAACTGGATCCCTCACACCTCCTGCCATCTGGAGCATTCATCCTTTTTCTGTGTTGAAAGTCCATCATTTGCTCAGATAGACTTCAGGGTGCTCCTAGCTGGACCCACAGCCCAGGAACCAAACACATGCAATTTTTTTTTCTTTACTTACTCTTTTGGTGAGAATACTTAAGATCTAACCTCTTAGCAAATTTCAGCTATACAACACAATATTATGACTATAGTCACCTTGCTGTACATTAGATCCTCAGAGTTTATGCATCTTGTAACTGAAAGTTTGTACTCTTTGACCAGCTTTTCCCATTTCACCTACACGTAAGCCTCTGGCAACCACAATTTTACTCTGTGTTTCTATGAGTTCGACTTTTTACTTTTTTAGATTCCACATATAAGTAATATCATCCAGTATTTGTCTTTCTTTACCTGGCTTATTTCATTCAACATAATGCCCTGCAGGTTCATCTATGTTGCCACAAATGGCAGGATTTCCCTCATTTTTAAGACTGATTGATATTGTATATATGTGTATATATATATATACATATATAAAACACATTTTCTTTATCCATTCATCTGGCGATGGAAACTTAGATTATTTTCATATCTTGACTATTGTGAATAATGCTGCAATGAACACAGGAGTTGAGATAATGTTTCGAGATAGTGATTTCCTTTCCTTTGGATGTATACCCAGAAGTGGAATAGCTGGATCATATGGTAGTTCTATTTTTAATTTTTTTGAGGAACTTCCATCCTTTTTTCCATAGAGTCTGTACCAATTTACCTTCCCATCAACAATATACAAAATTTCCTTTTTTCCACATCCTCGCTAACATTTGTTATCTCCTGTCTTTTTGATAATAGATGTCTTAATAGATGTGAGGTGATATCTCATTGTGGTTTTGATATGCATTTCCCTGATGATTAGTGATGCTGAGTATCTTTCCATATATCTGTTAACCATTTGTGTCTTCTTTGGAAAAATATCTATTCAGATTCTTTGCCCATTTTTTAATCATATTATTGTGGGGGATTTTTTTGGTATTAAGTTGTAAGAATTCCTTATATATTTTGGATATTAAAACTCCTAGAAGAAAACATAGGGGTAAGCACATTGACATTGGTCTTGGCAATGCTTTTTGGATATGACACCAAAAGGAAAGGCAACAAAAGCAAAAGTAAACAAATGTGACTACATCAAACTAAAATATTTCTGCACAGCAAAGAAAAAAATCAATGAAAGACAACCTGTGGATTGGGAAAATATTTTCAAACCATAAATTCAACAAGGATTTAATATTAAAAAAATATAAGGAGCACTTACACATGCAATTTTCCATCCTTTTCCATCATGGGAGAGGCTGAAGGGATTTACTGCTGCAAGTCTCTGCAAATCAAATCTCTTTCTCTTGGTTAAGTATAAATTTAAATCCGAAATGAAATTTTTTTAAGATATGCTGGAATTGGGGCACTTGAGAAAGTAGCTAGCTAATATTTTTAGTGAACCATAAAGGCAAAATTAACAAGCAAAAATATTCAGTGAGGGAAGATGCTGTTGACGTTTTCATGCTGCATAAGGACCTCTTCAAATTATGTTACAGCCATAAATATATATTTAAGGGACATTAGAAACATTTCTGATCCCCAGTCATGCTTTATATTTCAACAATTAGCACAGAAAGGCAGTTGTCTCAGTCTTGGGCAGTTTTCATGCTCTTCTTGTAAAAACGATTTAAGTCAAATGGAAAAGTCTTTTTTCAGTAAGTATTTCTGACATTCATTTTTGTCTGAGAATGCTCTAGGCTTCTTTTTTTTCTTTGAGGAAGATTAGCCCTGAGCTGATGGCTGTCAATCCCCCTCTTTTTGCTGAGGAAGACTGGCCCTGAGATAACATCGTGCCCATATTCCTCTTCTTATTATTTTATTATCCTCAATACTTTTTCCTCATGTTGTAGTAAGTTACAATCCACAGCGACTCATATTTACATGAGTTTTAGTGGTCAGAGTCAAGTCCTACTGTAGTGATTAGGTGCCACTGAGATATTTATGCTAAAAGACTAGAGAGTAGTTAGGAGTCAACATTCCTTATGGAGCCGTTTCCACTCTAAACTTGAGTTCTTGTCTACGTGTTATTAGTCATTCAACAGAGCAATGCCATCTTGGAGGAGAGGTGGTCTCTGAAGCTCTAACACCTCGTTAAAACATCTCTCCCTGTAAAGTATGCTAGTTCTTCTCAGAGATCTCCTGAGCTCTTCTGTGGACATGAAGACACTTTGCTGCCAAGTCAAAACCTTAGTGACCACTGACTCTTCTCATGCTTATTATAAAGCTCTGGTTGGTCTCACAAAGGATCCATCATGCTAATATAGCACAAGGTTCCTGCTGCCTTTTGTCAAACTCTCCATTTTGTTTCGTTTAAAATTGGCCTCCACCCCCTTCCTGGTGTACCCACCATCTCCTTGGAAATAAATTTTATAGATCAAAACCTTTTTTTTCTTTTGGCACAATATAAAGAGTATCTGAGCCGTTATAATATTATCCAAGACTTAAAATGACCTCAACCTAAAATCAAAGAGTTGGCATAACTGGTGCATTAATGAAAATAATCTTTAGAGTTGAGATAATTTTGGATATGTGTAAATACGTTTGCACTGTAACTGTGGCATCTCAGAAGGGAGCAGAAAGCAGGATGAAATATCTGCCAAATCCAGAGTAAGCTGATCACTAGTAATGTGCAAGGATACACATTGTGTTTGTCTGCAATGGTGCTGTACAATTTGACATCCCTAAATTGCATTCTCTAAATGAATTTATTGGACTGAAACATTGTTATATATCTACTGATTCAGATACTGAAGACCAACAGTTTAAAAAAGAAATCTAGATATTTTATGCATCAAAAACACACAATTCCCCAACCATAATACAAAATAACCTTAAATTCTACGTCTCAATTCTCTGCCACCATTCTTCCCAAAGATTATCCCTTACCTTTTCCCCAAAGAAGAAACAAACACAACTGCACTTTAAACCAAGGGTTTTAACTGGTAAGTAAGTGCACCAAACAAAACTAAATAAAACCTAAACAAACAGAAAGTGAAAGAGATTTATGCAGAGACATCTAGATGACCTCAAAGATTTTTGGTCCATATCATACTGTAGAGTTGATTCTAGGGAGAGACAATCCAGAATGGGTACAAGTACTTCTGGCCAGTAAAATGCAAGCAGAAGTGGGATATGACACTTCTCTGATGAGAGGGTTGAACATCTTATATACATTCCCTACCCGCCTTTCTCTTGTGTAGTTACCATGGAGGCCATATGTTGAACAGGGCAGCATCACAAGTTGGAAGGAATCTAGATCCCTGAGTCACAGCTTGGAAGAAAGCTGCCCAGGAGACTCACTCAACCAACGACATCTATGTTGGATGTTTCCATAAGTGATAAAGAAACTTGTACTTAGCAAATAAGATTTTGCAATTGCATTTAAGCATCAAGTGTTATGATTTTTACTAATGAAAGAAAAGAGGTCAAGGAATTGCAAAAAGCTATAAACAAAGAGAGATGCAACTGTAACTTATTGTTCATAAACTTTAGCGGGAAATGCCACCAAGCAGTTGAGGAAGATGCATGCTATTAAAAAAACCAATGATACTCAAAATTAAAACTGCACTGAGCTCCCATGGTAAATGGGACAGATTTTAAATTTAATAGGTTTTCAATGAGGACTCAACAAGGGTCATGCAGAAAAAAATATATATGTGTGAAAGGCAGAAAGAGAGAGACAGAGAATGAATCAGGCAATATTAACAGAGAGAGGATGTTCTTTTTCTTTGCATAGTGAATAGCTGAATTTAGAAGTGTTTATGGAGCAAAGAGCCCTGATAGAGGGTTAGATAAAAGCTGCCAGAGGGATAGAGAGAGCGGAAGGAAAATTGAGGAAGTCAGAAAAAAGGAAGCTGATAATAATAGAACTGAGAATAAAACTGGGTAGCTAGAGGATCAGAATTAAGGATATGTCAATTTATTTTTAATATTTTGGGTATTGGGAATGCTGACTTCCTGTGGGAAATTGTTTAAATTCATTGGCTCCAACTTCTTTCTGTCTTAAATAAAGAATGAGGGAATAGAAAATCTACCTCCTCACCTTTCTAACGTTCTACAGCTTAAAACTTGTGAAACTTCTAAAAACACACACATATTTTTAACTAAGGAATTTCATTTGCTACAGTAAAACAGTCCTTGAAATGTTACATTATTTTTTCTCACTGAGTTAACTAAGGTTCCACACATTATAATGTACAAATCCTCAGTCAGAAATAAGTATTACCTCCGTGCTTGTCTTGGACTTTCCAGAATGATTGCATTTCAGCACCTTTTATGACAGCAAGCAGAGAAACCCAGCTCAAGATTTCACTTTGAAAATTCAAAACTAAATATATTTTTATATTCCACCATTTATTTCCATAGCATAAATAAAACATTATCACCCTTCCTTGATGAAAATACAAGGAAAGGCACTAAAGAAGACCTATGATCAAATGATTGCCACTATAACTTTCCTGATTTAGAAAGATTTAGATATGCGTGATTGTAGTTCAGATTCAGAAAGGGCAGAGTTGATGCAATGTCTATCCTTGAGTAAGTGAAAATGTACTAGCATGGGCAAAGATACTTCCACACCTAAGGTACTGAATTATTCCTAGCTTTTCCAAATCATTTCTGCCCTGAATGCCTTCAAGTTCTAAACTTGCAAGTCTAAAAACTATATTACTACTGTTTAATTTGGGTTCCCTCAGAAGCAGGCCCTGAGACAAAGACTCAACTAAAAGTAGTTTATTTGCAAGGTGAAGGATATACCAATAAGGGTGTAGGAAAATGAGACAAGGAAAAGAACTAATGTCAATGCACTATCAAGCCAGTTGTGCTGAGGACAACCGAAGGTTAACAACATGGGAAAAATCTGCTGTAGAGTCATGCCACTGAGGGGCGAGTGGGCAGAGAGCTAAACACCAGCTCCAATCAAATTCAGTTGAAGGTGGGACTTGTGCATTAATTCCCAGCATTTCAATCTGCTGCATGGATGAAAAAGTGACTTCAACAGCAGAGAAAGCTCTCAAAGAAAAGATGACACTGGTAATTAGGAGTAAGGCCAGCGTGCGCTGGTTTCATAAGGCCACGGGATGGAATATGCACATCTTAAGAGACCCTTCCAAACCTATGATGTCTTTTGAAAAGTTCCCTTCATAATAGCCTGTTTTAAGACAGAGTGCTTTCAATTTCCTTGCGAACATTTTCGGAGATATTAAGGGGTTGTGTGGACATTATTGGCCAATATTTCTCAAGTTTGGTGATTCCACAAGTTTCTACAAAGGACAGTCTATAGTCATCAGGGATAAAGTGTAGATTTGGAACATCATCTACTCCGGCGGATTATAGAACCTATGTAACAGGTAAGGCTGTTTATTCGTGGAATATAACATCAAGTGCTTTAGAAATATTTGTTGAATAAATGTGTCGATGCATGAGAAAATGGTGGTACTTTCATCAGAGATAGAAAAATAAGAAAGATGTTCTTTCGAAACATAAAGAACAATGGAATTTTACTGTTCCACTATTGAGGCTACATAGCAAGTTTTACTTATTTAAAAGCATTTTAGTGGAAGAAAAAAATGTGCTTCTTTATTTAAATATGAAACAAACATACTTAGGTACAAATAAGTCTAGAGTAGAAAATGCTAATTCTTTATTTCTCTATGATTCTGCAGATTCCCATATACACATGCATGATCCCAAGCTCTCTTCCCTGGGAACCCCATTAACACCTCCAAGTGAGGCCGAGGAACTCGGCTGGCTTTGCTGCATGTTCTGTCAGCATGTGCCAGAATAATTGCTGTAAGAGGACTGGAAGTATTTTTACTGTTCGGCTAAGCTGCTTGGCTGCATTGGTTAAGAAGAACATTAACAGGTGTTTTTCGTACTAAACTGCACTTCTACTGCCATATAGTTCCTCTATGGGCTATAGGGTACACCTGAGAAAGGTGAGGACGTTATCTATACAGATGCGCTACGGTTTCAGTTTTGAAGTAACAGGTGCTTTAAAATTAAGACATAAATCTCTCAGAAGGAGCCAGGAGGCGGAGAACTGTCTAGGGACTACTAAAAAATGGCTGCGTTTCTGCGACTTAAATAACGAGTGGAGAAATCAGAGCACTGCGGGATCACTAGCAGAATATGTATTTAGTCACCATCTATAGACATTTCAGTAAGAACGTGGAAGACTGAGATGAAGAGAGGGAGAAGTAAAACTTAAAATTAACAAAAATGCATAAAAAACTAAAATAATTCTTTGAACTGGCCAGTCGTCTTCTTGCCACAGGATATTTCCCATATGGTAGGTAGTTGTCAGACTTGGCACAGTTACCAAATTGAGAACATTTCTGGGAATGACCTCAACAAAAGCAATCACTGAGGCCTAGAGATGATTCACACCATCCAGGATCTAGACATAAAGGTGTTTTGTCTCTAATTGGAGAGAAGACAGTTTATACGTATATACACACACACATATATATATAGATACACATACATTTTTTCACCTGTTTCTAAAAATTATTAAAGTTTTCTCAATTGAATGCATTTTTTTCATTCATTTACTCAATAATGAATTATTGAGTACCAACAATGTGCTAGGTTCTAAGAATAAAAGAAATATGCCATCCTTGCTTTTTTAGAGTTGATGTCAGTAGATTATGAAGAAAGAAAATCATTAAAATAGCTACTTGTTAGTGTAAGAAGTCCAATTGTGATTCACATTCCAAAACACAGGCGTACAGTGCATGAAAATCTTCAGCAAAAAGGCCTATTCTAAACTCTGTGTTTCTAGAAGTCTTCAACAAAAATATGGCATTTCAACTGAGATTTAATTCATCCAAGGGATGACTTTTAGTTGGCAAGGTGAAGAGAAGGGGAGTGTTGAGGAATTACAGCATGTTTAAAGTCCCAGAGAAGACAAAGTTCTTGGTGCATTCTGGGAACCTAAAGAATATAAGTTTGACTACAATTCAGTCAACCCAATCGTCTAAATGTGGTGAAGGAGGCAGAAGAGAGAGACAGACAGCTGATAACATAACCTTGTAAAGTATGTTAGGAATTTTGTATTTTCTTAAGGGTAATGCAAAAAATCATTGGGTACTTTTGACCTACAATGGTAATTCTTGATGGGGCATGATTTTGCCCCCACTAAACATTTGGCAATGACTAGAGGCATTTTTGTTGTCTTTATTGGGGAGGACTACTGGGTTCTGGTGGCTAGGTCTGATACAGATGTTGCTAAATATCCTGCAAAGCACAGGACACAACTCCCACAAAAAGAGAATTATCTGGCACAAAATAGTAATAGTGCTGAGACTCAGAAACAGTGACTTTCTAGAGAATAATACAATTGGATTTAAAATCACAGTGTTCTTTTTAGAAGAGATTGAATGTAAGGGGAGCAACAGAAAACGTAGGATGAATAGTTAGAAAGCTATTGCAGTGATGTAATCAAGAGGTACTTGTAGCCTGGATTGAGTTTGTAAAACAATTGCAAAATTTATAAATATTAGGAAAATAGGGTGGTTGAGAGGTGAGATCAGACCCTGTTGCTGCTTACGGGGTTTATCATGGATTTGCCGGCTCACCTCTTTGATATAAGGCAGCAACTTGGCCCACAGCTCCTCCAGATGTTGCTGGATATTCTCCTCCAGCTTTTCCAGTTATTGGACCAGAAGCATATTAGCTCCAAGAAGAAGGTTGCCAGCTTTTCCTCTTGGTCATTCCATTATTGAAGTTGGAGTTTCACCAGTGGTGAGAGATCAAGTGAATTCTAGTTTATCCTTCTAGACTCCAACTCATCCTTGCAAGTGCCAGTTCAGTGTTCTCTTCTTCATTTCACGCTCATCTGTTGTTCCTGCCAGGCTACCTTGCTGCCTGCAGACCCAGAACCACATACAGATGAGTCGCTTTGTATAAACTATTTAACCACTTCCCCTAATTGTGTCACATCAAATTCCTCACACAATTATTTTACACCACTTGGGTAATTCCACTTTTCTAATCAAATCCTGGCTGATACAGTTGGGAACCCCCAATTTAAACTTTAAAGAGGCTGGACAAAATTTGGAGTTCAGGACCCACCAAGGAGTGAAGGCGTGAGTGGTAGTGAGGATACAGGAAGGTGAGGGTGAAGGGTCATGGCAGTGCTCCACTGTGAGCAGAGACATCTTCACAGAGACTGAGAGCCAGCTGTGAATAAATCCGTCATGGATTGTATGCAGGGGTCTGTTCCTAGTCCAGACGGTTTCCAGTGAGGAAAGTAAATCTTCTCTTGGAGGAAGACAGAATATCACACAGGACCTCAAATGATCTTACAATTTCCACATTTGTGTTTGTTCATAAAAAATTTCCTGGCACAACTTTTGTTCTGTTTTAAATTTCATTTTGTTTTTCTTCGAAAATGTCTTGGCTATTCTTGAGGGCTTCTGTTTCACGTAAAATGCATGATGAACTTGTTGATGGACTATTTTATTATGATTATTAATGGAGTCCATTAAATTTGCGTAGATCAATGTACAGATAACTACATTTCTATTGGGGATACTCCCATCTTTACTAGGTTGTATCTGTCTATATACTCGGCTCTTTATGTTTTTCACAATATTTTGTACTTTTACAATGTATATATTGCACATGCTTTTATACAATATCTCTAGTTATACATAGTTTGGCATTGTGATGAGAACTTTATTACATTTTATAACTGGTTACTTTCTATATTTCTAATATTGTTGTTATCTGCATCTGAGCGCAGACCTTGGCAGGTTCTTGTTTCTGGCAAGACGAGAGAGATGAAAATTACATTAAGATGGTGAGCCGCAGATAGATCCTTTCTTAAAGCCCGGGGCTGTGTAGCTTTCTACTCACAGAGTAGATATGACTGAGGAAAAAAAGTGACTCAAACGTGGGAATAGCACATTTTGTCCTGGGAGCTGCAGACTTACAGAGACTAACACAAATAATCACAAGGTTCATTGAGTAAAATAGAGTGTGCAGATGTGGGTAGGGATATTCCACTTTACTCCTCACTCTTTAGACCACATTTAATCTAAAATATCCCATATGAGCACCATGATTGAAGTGAATATTCATTACAAGATTGCAGCAAGAAACAAACAAAACTTTGAGACAAGAAATGACACCTTGTTTGTTTTTTATCTGATTCACAGTTAGAGTTTGCCATGACCAATCCTATTTTACTGATGGGAAGAATTAAAGCAAAGAGTATAAAGATTTGATTAAGACATCTGTACTTGAAAAGATAAAATAAAAATAATAAAACTATTTAGCCTGAAGACATGAAAGCTAAAGAATATACAGCATTCTTCATATCTTTGAGGGACTGTTACTTAGAAAAAAGAGCAAAATTATGAAATCAGTAAGATTATTTGGAGGTTCTAATAAGGAGGACTTGGGCCTGTGTAAATAAAAGAATTGTGTTCTTCTAAAAACTAGAGTTGCTGAACACATGACTGAGGTGGTAAATGCCTATCATTGAGAGTAAGCACCTCTCAGAGATTAAATAAAACAGGAATATGTGTAGACAATGATGGTCTCTATATTAGTGCTTGCCAACTATCAGCATCAAGGAGAATCTTGAGATTTGGTTGTGATTCAAGAATCCATTTTTACAATATTCTTAACCAAATTTAATGGAGAGTCAAGTTGGATATCATAATTCTAAATGGCCTCTAAATTTCAAATAAAAGATTGTTTTTCAACTGCTAAACAAAATATGGATCAGAACTATTCCTCATTTAGCTATTGTTGCATAAAAAGCCATCCTAAAACAGTGTCTTGAAAAAATAAGTATTACTTTAGTTCACAATTCTTGTCGGAGCCAGGTTTGGCTGAGCTCTGCTGGGCTCATTTGTGATCTGCAGTCAGCTGGCTGGTTAGCTTGGTGCTTACTGGTCTAGAGTGACCTCACTCACATATATAGCATGGGCTTGGCTGGTGAGACATGGGCCACTGGGACACACATCTCTCCTCTTCCATCAAGCAAGTCCCTGGACTTATTCACATGGTAGTGGCAGGGTTGCAAAAGAGAGAAGGGAATCTCATTAAACGTTTTAAAGCCTAGTTTTAGAACCAATGTTCTGTTAATTCTGCGGCATTCTATTGTTAAAAGTCAATTGACAAGATCAGTCTATACTTAAGGAAGTTAAGCAGACTCCACTTCATCATGGAAAATCATATTGCAAAGGATAGGACACCAAAAAGGATAAAGATTTGTGGATATTTGCAACTGATCTACCAAAACGTGAGAATAACCAAAGGTGCATGTGAATTTAACACACTGTGTATAGTGTATCTGTTGTCTCTGCCTTAAAGGAATTGACTTTGATGTTATTTCATAATTCTGTGATTTATACTGACTTCTGTACTCACTGGCATACTTACTTAACCTCTATGTCATAAAAATAATGGATTAGCCAAAATATGACAATATTAATGTAGCTCTGTCTCCTGTTGAATTCAGTGCTTGGAAATAAATAGGTAAAGAATTGTGAGACTTCTTCATCTGAAAGTTTATATGAGAGGAAATTTAAATAAGCTGGAAAAAAATGGTCTACATGGATCTATCTATAGTGCGACAAGATCTGAAACATCTTTATTTTTATTCTATAAGAGAAAAATTGAAAAATCACAAGATGACAATCATTGCTATTGTGTTGCCAGGGGATTGCTGATATTGATGTGAGGCTAGAGTAGATTGTTACTGAGATGTAAAGTATAGAAATGCTAGCTCTAAACCTAATCATTAATATTGTTGAGGATAGGCAATTCCTTTAAGGAATAACTTTGATATGTATATGGCGCTTACTTATTTTCTCCACCATGACATATGTTACTAAAATACATATTTGGAAGAAATATGCCTTACTTCACATGTTGCCATCATCCTGTACATGCTACCAGGGAGTACAGAGCTAAGAATTATGCTCAGTAGTACTAACTTTTTATTTTATCACGTATTGTCTGATATGTTCAATCTTCTCAGCCTAAACACTTTGTCTTACTTGAGCTAACATTTTATCTTTATTATATTGAACCTATTTTTTCCTTTTGATTTAGCTGATTCAAATCATATCTGGAGATAGTGGATGAACTGAAATATCAAAGGAAAATAATTACAAATTTCTGTATCACAATTTTTATGTTCACCTATTTGGGAATAATTATTACAGAAACTTTTGTTAGAGATAATAAAGGAAATAATATATTTTCAATGAGAAATAGTCCCAGATTTAGGTTCTAAAAATGAATTGCCTTAGGCAAGGTCTTAACCCCAATTACTTCAATTAGGTGTTTCATAGAATTCATTATACTGAATTAATATTTGTTGAATTTATTCAGTATTCATAACTTTTATGAGTGACATAAAAACTCATAGACAAAGTGAACTTAAACTTTCTATTCCTGAAAGTTGAGTTTAAAACATAGCTATATATATTTCTGTATTTATTTCTGTATATATTTCTGACTAATCAATATTTTACAGGTTCAAATTTTTAACCTAAACGTTTATAAATTCTTCTACATCTTTGGTTTTAGTACATTTCTATTTCAGTATTACAGAATCTATATTTTATAAACTAATGGTTCATAAATGGATAGTAACCACTCTCCCAAAAAATTATATTATCTGGTCTTCAGAATTGCTAATACTCAAACTTCTCTCTCATTCTCCTTTCATATTACTTCTGACCATGTCAAGACACCTGTATTTGCCTCTCATGGCTCCTCACAGCACTTCTCAAACAGGTTTGGAAGATTTACGTTGGAAAAAAATGTTTTCTCAAAAACCAATTTATAACTTTCTAAACAATTACATCCAGTGATTGTCCTGAAGTTTTATCAGTTGGTTTTATACATAAAATGTGCTGTCTGCAGTTAGCTGAAATCAAGTGATAACACTGAAGGAAGAAGCAATGGAGGTTATTTTTGTGGGGGATGAACTCATTCTATAGTTTTACACTGAAAGAAACTGCAAGTCAGAACGATTAAATAAAATAATTAGTAAGTGGAAAAGTCACCAATTCTGCACTGTCTAATCCCAAGACTACATAAAATATTTCTCCAACATAATTGCTGAGTTACCAGACTGTGTCTATGATGCACTAAAGAAAATAGAATGGATGTATAGTTTGTTGACACAGCTTCAAACCTTCCATATTTTGATTTTTCATTTGAAAAAAATTATCATTACCCGAAGCTTTATTTTCTTTCATAGGTTACAATGCATTGATAATAATTATTTGATTTAAATAGCACTTTATTATCAGTATATTCCACTATATCAGTATATTGTTAAGTATTTTCAATAAATGCTGATTATTCTATATTCTTGACATTTAACTTGGACCTGAAATTATTTTCTGGGGATTGATGCAATATTCATGTCAACCTGTATTTGTCTATAAATTTAATGATATTAGAAATTTGATTAGAAATGTCAGTAAATATTTATCGGTAAAATTTTTTTGATGTTTAAAACTGGACGTTTTAGATGATATGCTGCGGCAATTCTGGAATCAGATCCCCCCACGTTGCTGTTACTATCGTAGCTGTTCGTTTATTTACTTCTCCGGACTAATTCTCTGGAGCCTGCATTCCCTGCAGAGTGCAGCTGCGAATGCCGCTGTTATTTTTGTTCCTTTGTTCTGTTTTGTTTACTATTGTCACTGTCTTAGTCCATTTGGGCAGCTGTAACAGATACCATAAACTGGGTAACTTACCAACAACAGAAATTTCTCTCTCGCGGGTATGAAAGCTGGCAAGTCCAAGATCAAGGTGCCAGCGGATCTGTGTCTGATGCAGGCCATCTTTCCTCTGTGTCCTCGTATGGCAGAGGGCAAACGGAATTCTCTGGGGTCTTTTTTATAAGAGCACTAATCCCAATCATAACAGCTTCACCTTCTTGTCCCAAGTACCTCTCAAAAACCCGCCTCCAAATGCCATTATTTTGAGGCTTCTTCAACATATGAATTTTGGGCTACAGAAACATTCCGTCTATAACAATCGTGTTTATTTTTAATCCTGACTTCCTACCAGTTGCACCTAGATCAGTAGTCAGCATAGTTTAGTGGTCAGACAATAATTTCCTTGAGTTACTACAGCCAGTAAGTCTTCTACCTTTAGAAGAGAATCTGTGTGTGTGCCTATGTGTTAGTGTTACCTTCAGTGTACAGGCTATGTATGATTCTGCCTTATACTTCCCCCTCTGCTTGTACAGTGCTTCCAGAACAGCCAGAGGAGACTACCTACAGCCCTTTCCAGTCCTTCCTGGGCCTGCCTACAGCTTTCTCAACCACCAGGATATGTCTGAGCTTTCCAAAACTCCTGTGTACTTCCTGCTCCCTCCACATCACCCTTAAATTTCTGGCTGTGCTCTTGTTTATCCAAACTAGCATTGTAGCCTTGGGCAGCTTCCATGTTAAACAGTTGCAGCTGATTGTTTTCAATGTCCGAGGGTAGGGTTCTTCCTCCTGAGCTGAGCTCTGATCTAGGTCAAACAGCCTAACAGCTTGGGAATGAGGCTTTTCCCGGGTGCTTCTGGTTGAGTCAAATAATGATAATATACTCATGATAGGACTTTTAGTGAGCTCCAAACAAGAATGCCCTTTCTGATGGCTGAGAGGCCTTTGGTTTTTGAGGCTAGGGTTTGGGGGTAGTCCTAAATTAAAACACCACAAAACCCACAGTTCTAATTAAAAGTTAGTATTTTTTTCTTGAATAAAGATTTTTCTGTTCATTTTAAAACTTTTGTTAATTCCAAGAGTTCAATGGTTGTGAAATATATTTTGAATAAATGCCATGTTCTTGGATGGAAATAATTGAGTTTTAGTTTCAAATATATTTCCAAACTCCCAGCCATTCACTTTTTTTCCAAAATTAATGAAATAGTTCTATAATTCATGCAGAAGTAAACTCTACTGCAACTTGACATATTTAGATGAAAAGATAGACAGAAACAATATTTTTATAACTATGTCACTGTTTTTAAGTGGTGCAAAGATTAAAGCCTTGTGATAGTAGCACAAGAATATGTTTTCATGAAAATATTCCCAATTTGATTGGAATCCATTTTTTTGTGAAAATAATCAATCTAAATCATCATATTTGTAATAAATTTTTCTGCTTTCTAATATTTTATTAAAAATTCCTGAGGTAAACAAATTAGAGATTGGAATATTTTACTATTGTACATTATGCAACTCTTTCATACATGTTATTAACTCTCAAGCACACCGTTATACAATTCTTGACACTATTCCATGATATAAACACATTATTTTGAAATTAAATCTGATGCCTTCTTCATTTATTACTTCCTTCACTGAATAAATATTGTTATGTTCTAAGTAATACACAAACTACTGGGGACACAGGACTGAACAACGTGAACAGGACCCCTACACTCATGGAATTTTCTTATTGGGAGGAAAACTTAGATTAAACAAACTAGATATTCAGAGTGTATCACAATGGCAATCAGAATAGCCAAACCAACAGAACTCTGAAAATACAACCTTGTTCGCTCTTAGGACACAGGGAAAAACTTTTGTAAAAATCACCATATTTCCATTTTATCCAGCAAGAGAAAAACATGACCTTTTATCCAAATAGACACTGTTGAGTGCTTTAATTAAAATATCATAGATTTGAGACCAGGCCAGTGGCATAGTGATTAAATTTGGCATGCTCTGCATCAATGGCCTGGGTTCATGGGTTCCGATCCCAGGCCTGGACCTATACCACTTATCAGCCATGCTGTGGCAGCAACCCACATATAAAGTAGATGAAGATTGGCACAGATGTTAGTTCAGGGCTAATCTTCCTCAAGCAAAAAGAGAGGAAGTATAGCCACAGATGCTAGCTCAGGGCTAATCTTCCTCAACAATAACAATAATAATAATAATGTAGTCTTTTCAATATCAATATAGACAAAGATATTCTCTTAAAGAAATTGTAACTCGCCTTGCATTTTCCTGAAAAAGATGAAAGTGAACAGGGCTAACTTACTCATGCAAGTAGTCCATATGGACTCTGGAGTTGATAGATTTTACATGGTTAAATATTAAAAATTATGTACCCTCTATTTTCAGATCTATAAAATTAATAGCTTCCAGAAATTTGGATGTGTCATTGAACATATATGACAAGACTTCAGAGAAAAAAGATAAAATTATTTTATTTGAAATACAACACACTGTGAGGCTGCCAGAAAATGGTGTGAGGCATAACACACATGCCTATATGTGTCTTACATTTGTATGTATATGCATGTATACTTGTCACGTGTGTTGCCTATTGAACAGGCCTGCCTATCAAACATGGATAAACACAGACACACAGACACATATTTTAGGGGGAGATTGCTTCTTCTATCACCTCCCTAATAGTTTATTGAGAATATTATCATTGTTTGTTAAAAATATTGTTGGTTCTACTAAGAGTTTGAAATGATCATTTGAATGGGCTCTGCACCATGAATTATGCACACCACATAGCATATACATATGACCTTTTAACTTTATTTTTAGAACAAAATAAGAGTTGAACCAGATCCATGTTGCATAATGGTCATGTAAATAACCTATTCAATAGACCAGCCTGTGTGTTTCTGTGGTACAAGATGTGGAGAGAGTTCTCACATTTACCGTGTGAATATAGTGACTTCACATTTCTTTTTATTTTATATCTTAAGATTTCAGGAGCACTTTTTTGTGTATATTGATGTGTATACTAACGTGCATATTAGAATACATTAACATTTTTTTCAGGAAATGAAATATCATTGGTCATTTTCTTGCATGATATTACATTTGTGTTCTCAGACTATTTTGGAGGATAAAAATGTGTGCAATACATTTAAGAAAAAATGGGTGAAATATTCAGATTTGTTCAATATGATGCAGTGAATACAATCAAATCTGTCTTGGTGAAATATTCAGTTTGTTATCCATTTTATATCATGGCTGCTCCAGGGTACTGGCATCAGACATCCAGGATTCTGAAGCCAGACTTGCTCAGCCACTGGTTAGCTGTCTAACGCTGTCGTTAGACATCTTTGTGGTTCAGATTTGGTAAAATTGGAATAAAGAAGTACCTTCTTTGTAAAGTAGTTAACAAGAATTAAATGAATTAATACATATAAAGCATTGACAGTACCTGGCACATGGTAAATACTCAATCTATGTTAGCTGATACTCTTCTCAAGTAATAAAAGGAAGAAGACCTTATATCTCTATTGGATATACAATAAAAAACCTTTGAATTTGATTTGTTGTTTTATGAAAAGTACTAATGTGATATTTCTAATTTTCAAGAGCATACTTTTTGAAAATGTATACATGCATAGATGAAGAAAGGGTCCAAGGGAGACAAAATTGTATTCCTAATTGCCTTTTTGGATAAACTTCTGGAAGAAGCCCAATGTCCGTACAATGTTAGCATTTCCATTTTCTCCTAGTGTGACCATCTCCTAGATCCAAGACACTGCTTTTAATGCAGCTTCAGTCTCCTCAGCACTTTCCAGCTCCTGTGGAAGAGGACTCAGAGTTGACTCTCAGGACTTGAAAGTTCGAGTCCTTCTTGACACATTTCTTTGCTAGAAGCTCTCCCTTCAGTCCTTCCTGTTTCCTTCTAGGCTACAGGCCTCAGCATTACCTTAACTCTCAGTTAACATTCTGATTTAAATCTGGCTTCTATTTCTTAGAATTTCCTGGGAAAATGATATGTCTTGTCCAAGAGACCCCACAGTCCTCTCGTTCCTCTCTCCATAGCCATACTTGCAAAAGTTTGGAAAATGTAAGAGATAGACCCATAAATTCATATTTATACAATTATGTTACTTTTCTTTACGACTAAGATACACTGTCAACATGGAACTGTAAACTATTCTTTCCCTGGTTGTCATAGCATCAATGTCTCATTATGTCCTTTCACTTCAGAGTTGCCCTGCCAGTTGTAGCAGAACCACAACTTAGGCAAATTCGCTGATCAAACCAGTTACATTTTATTATTACTAAAAAAAAGTGGAAAAAATTATTATTTCAGAATTATCATAGCACAACATATTTTAAAACCAATACGCAAGGTGGCCACTGTACCATTTAAAAAATATATTATGTAACAAATACTTGAATTTTTTTTTATTATGGAAGAAACATTATTTGAAATAAAAACAAAATATAAAAGTATAATGGAGATGTAAAAGAATTCAGATTCCAAGTGTGTAGAGATAAGTGCTGTTAATTCTAATAACATTACTTAACCTATAAAGTATTTATAATATATTTTAAACACCATTCATTGTATATCATAAATTATAATAAATTTGAAAACATGTTTATTTTATATATATATTAGTTTCCAACAAAATTTATATTATGTGATATGAATTGTTGTGACCTCCCTTACAATGAACAATATATACTCACTGTTTCCCATCCTGTAAAATGTTCTTTGAGAGAATTATTTAATCATACTCCCATTCCATATGTTACTTATCCATTTCTCTATTGTAGGATATTTAACTTGCTTCTGATATTACACTATTATTACAAGTGATGTGGCAGTGCGTATTCTCACCCGTAACTTTTATAGGCCTCTTTTTATTTTGTATGAAAAAATTCCTGAAAGAAAATAAAACCTTAGGTGAAAAGATCTAGATTTTTTTAACAATTTGATTAAATGGCAACAGATTATAATTTTGAAGTAACATTTATTTGGAAATATGAAAATAGTAATCATAGAGCATTTGGAAAATTTTGAAATATGTAAATAAGAAAATAAATAACTTATAATCTGACCCCCTAATATTTATTTAAATATTTTATTATATAAAGTAATTATGACATTTGTGTATATGTCTGTGTTTCTGTGTGTTCCTCTGTGTATATATAGGGATATATATTTGGAGAGAGAGACAGAGAGGTACAAAGATGCAGACACAGTATTTCCATATTATATACATAGTTGATTCTTATTATCCGTCATGGTTACATGCTAGAAAGTCACCATGAACACTGAATTAGTGATTGCTGAACCACTGCTCCTGGAAGTAATGAGGTTCCTGCAAGTCTCTGGTCCCAACATTTTCCTTAATTGATCAGTAAATAACCTTATTTTATCTGTGTTTCTGCTTAAAGACACCTTATTTAATATATATAGTTGATCCACGAAGATTGAACTCACACCCAACAGCACTATAGCTCATGCCTGAATGAAGCATATCAAACACACCTATTTTCTCAGTAAAATACATCATGGCCTTCTGGCACTCAGGAACAATGCACAGCACTTCAGCACTAGATTTGGAAGCCATTTTAAACAATAAAATCACCAGCAAAACGTGCAAAAATGTGGCACTAAATAGACTGAAAAATGGATGCTCTGTGCAGTATGCGAGCTGAAACAAGAAGGCACAGCGTCGTTGCCTCGTCTGACCTCAGCTGGGAGCCTGAGCAGCAGGCGAGTCAAGGTTGTCGCTACTCAGCACATGTCTGAAGGACCATGAAAGAGCATGAGGATTGATTGTGGGCTTAAAAATAGATTTTAACAAGTAAGCAATTGGCAAATACGGAATCCATAAATAATGTGGATTGACTGTACATATCTATATCGAGTGGAAAGAGAGACAGAAATGTGACTTTAGGTTTAAATTTGGCATATCTATTCCATAACCAGAAAGAATATAACTATAGAACAGAAAAATGCTCACACTTTGTTCCAGAGGCTGAAGCTAAAGTACATGCTGACTTTTATCATTAGCTAGCCTCTCTGATTCCATCAAACAGATGAATGCACCAACATTCTCTCTCTTTGAAAAGGGAAAGAACTTCACTCCATCCATTCCTGCACCCACCAGTCCTCACACATACCATGCACTAGGGAGTTGGCTGTGTCCTGTCTTTGTCTCTTGAGGTCAAATTGATTTACCCATGTGGCCAAGCTCAGTAAAACTTTGCCTAGCTCTTCGATTGAACTGTGAGTCTAGACAAGACCAACCACTTTGCTCTGCATAAATTTAACATACTACTTGATAGATGCCCCACTCATGAATAGAGCTGATAGCCCAGAAGCAGCGTGATTGAAAAAAAGGCAATGAACGCCATTTCACTCCACTTGATTAACACTCATATTCTGATTAGCATGTGACTGAGATCTCTTGAACATAAATTCCTTGCTGGGAGAGTACTTACAGGGTATGAGCATGTTTAAGGCATTAAGTATGTATTGACTTGACAAATTATCTCTGAGAAAGTTGGCAGGACTGTACATTTCCACTCGTAGTCTGTGAAAATGCATTTTTTTTCCATTGCTTTCTCACTAAAACTTTTATTTTTAACTTTGTGACTTTGTTAAAAAAACACATTGAAATTCAATTTTTCTTATAAATAGTGAGATTGAATTTACTTTTAATTAATTATTAGATTTTTAAATGTCTTTTTCTTTGAACTGTTATTTCTTGTCTCCCCATTTCTCTATTGGGATGTGTGATCTATTTATAGATTTCTATTAGCACATTGCTGATTGACACAATTAAATTTGCTTTGCTTCTTTATGGTAGAACCCTGAATTTTACCCCCTATAAATATTTTATGAGTTGAAAGTTATCTGATCTATCAAAATAGAGACAAAGATGTGCTTGATATACATCGTCATCTCTAAATAAAGAAACATTTTTGTGTACGATTTTATGTTAATCTCTCTCCTTACCTCACCCCAATCGCCTCCTACGAAAAGCTTTAAATCAAACATTTACTGTAGTATCAAGTAGAACACCATTCTGACATTTTCGTAAAGTATAAAACATTGTCTATATGAAAATCAGGAAACGTAAGGGAAATAAATCAATGATTGATTTATTTCTTCAACTACTTTTACCATCTTTGGATTTTATGGGGACATAACTCTTTGTTCTCAGACCAATTCCTGCCTCATTCCTAGGAAGAAGTTCCACCCTTTGAAGATTCATCTGCACTGTCTCTAAAACAACATGAAACCTCTGTGGTTGGATACTTAAAGCACTTCCTTAGATACAGAGTCCAAAAAAAACTGCTCTTCAGTTACTGCATGTGCTCACTGACCATGCCCTGGCGTCCCTCAGCAGACCAGAACCACTCTTCCCCAGCAGGCCCACCATAACGTCTCTTTCCACTTTCTTGTAAGGGTCATATTGGCATTAAAGCTGATCTCATTTCACAATCCCTTACCTTACCCTTGAAGGTTATCTTGAGTCTTGATCTTCAAAACAGTGTTTTCTATTAACTCCATCAGAAACTGAATTCTTTTCCATTTAAATGATTTCATTATATTTTCTTAGCCTAATCATTCAAATATTTTAAACACTTAAATATTTAAAATATTGTCTCAATCACACTACACAATTTACTGCTTCATTTTATTAGTATACAATGACCATGCGTATGCGATTTCACCTACTATTTGATTCGTGTATTATTACCTAGGGAATAATATTAGTTAACATTTATTCATTTATTATTATGTATAAAATAGGATTATATGTATAGCTGCCTAGAGACAATTCTTGCTCACACTTCTGCACATTTATATACCATGACATTAGTGGCCATTTTGCTCTGGACTATCTTTTAAGAATGTTTTATAGAGATCATCCATGGAAGATAAGGTATCTCTCTCCACAGCAGCTCCATCTTAATGTCCAGGAAAATAAGACATCTCCCTCTATGACAATTTGGTCATGTTTGCTAGTGCCCCCTATATAAGATGAGGGCTTCTGAATCTCAAGTTTCCTTTCCTGTAACACAGTCTACTGAACGTGTAGGTCACTTGACACTCACTTCATAACACTCAGGGTTGGGATTCAATGAACCAGTGCAATGATGTTACTCTGGCTATTGCTATTGCTGTTAATAGTAAACTGTCATTTGTCTCTGACCCAATAGTCTCATATCTTCTGCCAATATCTATGAAACTGGAAAGATAATTTGTGACCTTACAAGTATGGTAAAGTCTTAGGCCTTTCATAGTTTCCCAAAACAAGTAGGATACAGGATTGCCAGGCTTTTCAAAATAACAATACTCTACATTTATAGATTGTTTTTATATAAGTAATTTCATTTTATCTTTACAACACCTCTGAAATGTGAAACGAACACTGTTAGTTATTAACCATTATATAGATGTATTAGTTAACCTCATCGAAATTTGATTTCTTTATTTATAAAAATGATATAATTCCTACCTCATTGATCTTTATGTGAATTAAAATAGTTGATGACAATAAAGTGCTCAGTAGAGTGCCTGTAACAGGGTTGGTACTCAGGGTGTCTGTGAAGTCTCCAATTAAGCTGAGACATACTGACCACCCAATGTCTTATTCCAGTGCTTCTCCTTGATAGAACTTTATATTGTGCCTTCATTTCTCAAACCATTTATTTATGCTATCGATATATTACCTATAACTTAATAATATGCTTTCACATGTAGCTTTCTTAAATCTCCGTGTAGACGGTAAGCACTTTGAAAGCAGAATCTAAATTACATGCATCCTATTTTTCTGCCAGCATATCTAATAGAGTCCAGTTCACATTGGAGATTAATATCTGATAAAATTACTCTGAAAGCTCAACATGTTTTAAAACCTGGACATATTGGGCCAATGAATAGTTAATTTTTGATGTACTTAATTTAGGATGTTTCATAGCTCAATTGTTGTAATTGATTTGTGTTGTCTCTTTCCATCATTTGAAAAAGTATATATATTTCTAGAAATGTACAAAGAGTGTCACCTTAAATTAGGAAAACTTCTCCAAAATAATTGTTCTTGTGAAACATATGGTATGAAAGATGTCCACAAATCTTGGCATCTTTCCAAAGGTGCATGATTGACTCCCAAATGTGGTGTCACAGAACAGTAAATGAGTAATTATGAACACAAGAGAGTTCTTTATGTTATAATGTAAATACCATCAATAGTAATTACAACTAGGAAGCAATATTCCTGGAAACTGTACAAATCTTTATCTAATTTGATTTATGCTTCCATTTACCTGTCTGTGTCCTAGAGCTTTATTTGAGATATTTCTGTTTATGACTGACCAAAGTATTCAAAGTAATTTTGTAACTCAAAAGCGCATTCATATTTACAAGATATGTAAATTCAGGCAGTTTAAATTTAAATATTCTGCATTTTGTAATTTTGGAAGATTCCAGAAGTATGCCAAATAATATTAAATGTAAAACATAGAACTACTAATTGTGTTTTGATTGTGCCAAGAAAGTAGAATATAGCTAGACTAGGGTAAAAACAGAATACAAATATAGTTTAATCAAACTTTAGGCAGAAACATTTGAAATTAATCCATCAAAAATAGGTAGGTTAGTGAGAAATGGCACAAATCTTAATTGTTTAAAACTTATCTTGTAGATTAATCTTGAAACTAAGTTGATATTAAAATTAACATTTTGTCCCAGAACACACATCGAATAGATTTGAAGAATGGTATCCTCCTTTGTTTTGAAATGGAGTCAGCTATCAAAATCAGAACAGAGTTTACAATATAATTGCAGTATAATTTGAATAAAGATTTATTAAGTGAGTGATTAATTTGTACATTGTATAGCAATTTGTTAGTTTTCCCAACTGTTTTCAAAAATTGCAAAATAAGAGCCGGCCCCATGGCCTAGTGGTTAAGTTTGGCCTGCTCTGCTTCAGAAGTCTGGGTTTGTTTCCCGGGTGCAGACTACACCACTTATCAGCGGCCATGCTGTGGTGGCAATCCAAATACGAAATAGAGAAGGATTGGCACAAATGTTAGCTCAGGATGAATCTTCCTCAGCAAAGAAAAAAGCAAAATAATAATTTCAACATTCAATGTCATATGCTGTATAAACAAAAGTAGAATTAAATGATAAGCTAACACTCTATAATAATAAAATGAGCATTCTACCTGCCATAGAATAAACTATTAGTATCTACGAAACTTATAGCAGCAAATATGATTTTTCTTTGTCTATTTGATTTCATTTTTCATGATGTGCACTATGGTGACACTTGAAAAGAAAATTAAGAGGCAATTTCAAGCCATATGTAACTTAAAATGAATAAATTGGCATGGAATTTCTATTTTTGCACAAATATTTATAATTAGATTTTGGGATCATTATGGTGCAAATATGTGCCACCATTTTAGTGATGGTTCTGGTATATCACTACCAGACGATGAATGTTCCATGATATCTTATTTCTTATATAACAAAGAAAATGTGCATTTTTAGAGAAAACAAATCACAATTAATTGTAAAATGTGCAACAGATGGTGGAACTTATAATCATTCTATCAGACTAATAGTATACTGTCTGCATTTTGGAATTTGCTTTTCCCTAAAGACGATGTTGGGTTGAAGCCATATTGACAGCTGGTACATCCTAATGTAGTTAGTTTGATATACCTCATCTATTAAATCTTGTACATTTTCCAAAATAACAGATGACAAGTGCAATTGACCACCTGGGAAAAGGCAATTTCAATAGAAAGGGAAAATTGATCTTCTTTTTTGATGATTGCAGAGTTGCTTACTTCTTTTTCTTTTTTGGGTGACATTATTAACCACCAGCATATTATTCACTTTCAAAAAGTACGCATCTTTGAACACTGACGATGATTAAGAGTAATCTATGCACAGCTACCCGATGCTCTACCTATGATAATTCTTAAAAATATAAACATGCTTTGTAGAAGATCAGTTCAAATGAGGATTTACAATATGTTTTACAGATGCTACATTGAAATATCAATTGGACAATGAATTTTTCTAATGTAAACAGAAAACGTCTCACAGATAGTTGCATGGAGTATAATCATTTGTATAAATCTGAATAATTATTGCAGAAAGTGAAGTTATTCTTTGTAATAAAACATATAATGTCTGATACTTTCAGTTAGAATAAAATTTATTATGAAGTTTCTTTGGCTTCAGTAAGACAAGAGATAATTGATAATTAAGACAAGAGAATAATAGACTATAATGGCATACAAAGCACGTGCTATTAAGCTATGAGTTTAACTTGGTTGTATCACTAAGCATTGCATCTCTCTCTAATGAGAACTTCCTATGTCAGTGCACAGCTGTTCATAAGAGTCTTATATATTTGAGAATTTGTAGAAAGTTAAGGCCTAGTAGTATATTATCAGGCAATAAAATATTTCAGTTTCTAACATGGTAATATTATTTCTTCTCAACATTTTCAAAAACAGTCAAAATGCATTTTAATCTTAAATAAATTGCAAATCTTAGTAACATACACACGTTCAAACAATAGGAGACTTTAATCACTAATGCAATACTTTCATTCACATCAGATATATGTTTAAGTTAACTGATATTAAAATATATGAAATAAAAGATTTTCAGGGGGTAAAATTGTTTGCTTAACTGAATAATAATACTGTTATGGGAATATTTAAATATGAAATTAATATCATACATTCCTTTTGTGACTTAGCTGAACGATAACATGTGAGCTTTATGTTGATTATCACTCGTCATAATTTTAATGCTTAAATAATATGACCTATAGAAGGAAATGGCAATAAAAACTCCTTTAAACCAACTGATGGATGCTTATAATCAATAAAACAACTAATTTGGGCCCAGCCCCA
Organism: Equus quagga; assembly: GCF_021613505.1. Taxonomy (NCBI): domain Eukaryota; kingdom Metazoa; phylum Chordata; class Mammalia; order Perissodactyla; family Equidae; genus Equus; species Equus quagga. Next base: position 4,526,377 of record NC_060281.1, read on the forward strand.
TGGTATACTGGTCAAGTTCGGTGCACTCTACTTCAGCAGTCTGGGTTCATGGTTTCAGATCCCAGGAACAGATCTACACCACTCATCAGACATGCTGTGGTGGTAACCCACATACAAAAAAAAATAGATGAAGATTCGTGTAGATGTTAGCTCAGGGCGAATCTAACAACTAATTTATTCATACAGGAATACGTTTATTTCTCCAAGTTTTTCAAACAATTGAGTAGATGTAATCAAAATGTGAATATAACCCCAGATATGTTACACAATCTTCAATCAGTCCAACTATGCATTTTCTTCAATGTTTAAAATTCTATTTAAGTATAATAACCAGTATACTTTATGATGATATTTTAAATCTAAAATTGATTTTTGGAATGTTAATACTATTCAAGCTTAACTGTGAAATTGTTTTTCTTCACTTCTACAAGAAAGTTAATCTTAACTTAAGACGATAACTTATAATTAATGTACAATCAGCATATATCACAATTTAATATATGATTTGGTATGTAACTAAGTTAGTTTATATTAAATTCATAGTTATTCATAATTTTTCAATGTGCATGATAATATAAAGTGTAAAAACCTGTGAAATTCAGAAATGATAAAATTAAAATAATTGCAATATATATACAAGGGATAATAAAATAATACATGAATAGAAAAAATGCATGATGCTACATATCAGAATAGTTGCAGTTATCTAAATCAATTATCATGAGATTCTCATAAACTTATTATTCCACATAGTCTGCTATAGGAATGAGAAAGCAGGACTTTGAAATGAAATAATACCCTTCCAAGTAGTGGGTGAGATATCACTGTTGTGGACAAAAGGCTGTGTTTACATTTGGAGTTTAAATAATTTATCACTTTAAAACTCTATAGACTATAGAGTTCTTCTGGCAGGGAGGGGTAAGCCTACTGAAGCCTACATTCCTATTTGTAACTAAAAATTCCATGCAATATGCAAAAAGTAACTACTGAATAATTCTGAAGATAAACAAGATAGTTGAACCGTAGAAGGGAATCAAAATTTAGAGAAATGACCTACAAGGCATGTGTTTCCCATTTTCCTCTCTTTTCTCTGGAGGGTTTGCCCTGATGGCAGTGTTAGTCTTAGAGCTGTGGGAAAGAGCAGGTGGCTAACACAGACAGAATCCCATTTTTCTGGCCAGAGGAACCAAGAAGAAAGGCACCAAAAGGCTAAGTGTCTGTTGGGAGTGAGTAATGCAGAGAGGAAACAGTGCTTGTGCAGGACCCAAAGCAGCTTGCAAAGGCATTGAGAATAGAACTGATACTTAAACATGCCCAAGTGTCAGATTTGCCCTGAGTGGCAAGCACATGGGACCGATCCAAAGCACATTTAAGAATCGAATTGATATTTAAACCATAGTCCATTTCAGACAAATCAACTGAGTGGACTGTGTACAGAACCAACAAAAGCAGCAGAGCAGAAACTCCAAAACCTGAGCTGAGATTGGAACCCCCCAGGAAAGGTAGACGATCAAGTCAAAAACTCAGTTGATTGATGCTAAACTATTCAAATACAGAAAAAAAAAAGGATTCTAACATGACTGGAGTCTCTACAACATAACATTCAAAATATCCAGACTGTAATACAAAATTACTTAACATGCAAAGAACCTGGCAAATATTACCAATTCTCAAAAGAAAAGACAACAGATGCCAGCCCCAAGATTATCCAGATGTCGGAATTATCAGAAAAATACTTTCAACCACCTATTATAGCGAAACTCCATTATACAAATGTAAATATGCTTGAAATAAATAGAAAAAGAAACACTCTCAGTGAGAAAAAAATCTATAAAAAATGTGGTAGTTATGGAACTGAAAAATACAATATCCAAAATAAAATATTCTTCAGATGTACTCTATATCAAAATGGAGATGACAGAGGAAGGTGTCAAAGAACTTAAAATAGGTAAATAAGAATTTTCCAACTTGAAGTACAGAAAGTAAAAAAAAAAAATGAAATCAAATGAACAAAACTTCAGGAACATGTAAGTTGATATCAAGATTCTAATGCCATGGAGTTCCAGACGAAGAAGAGAAAAAATTAGGGTAATAAAATATATCTGAAGAAGTAGTGGCCAAAAACATTCTAATTTGATGAAAGATATAAATTTACAGAATAAAAAGCTCACCAAAATCAAATAAAGGTAAACTCAAAGAAAGCCACGCCTAGCTATATCATGATCAGATGACTGAAAACCAATTAGAAATAACAAATTTAAAAAATTAAATAATAAATTAAAAAATCTTGAAAACCACTAGAGAAAAAATAGTACAATTATACTTAAACACTAAAAAGAGAGAAAATAGTGATAGAAAAATTAACACGAAGTAATAAAAACTTTAGATAATTCAAAAGAAAGTAAGAATGAGATAACAGAGACAAAGAGAACAGATCAGAAAAAAGAAAACAATCAAATGGTAAACCTAAGTACACTTTGACAATTCAGGGAGGAGAAAGTCTTTTCAACAAATGATGTTTTGACAACTGGATATTCACATGCAAAATAAAGAACTTGAACCCCTACCTCACCCATATATAAAACTTAAATGAAAATGGATCAAAGAACTAAATTTAAGAGCTGAAACTATAAAACAGATAAAAGCATAGCATAAATCTTTGTGACACTGGCTAAGCCATGTTTTTTTTTTTAAGGTATGACACCGAAAGCAAAAGCAGTCAAGAAAAAAAGTGTGTGTGTTATTTGTATACATACACATAGTAAATATGTACACACATAGCTATATATATATATATATATTTGGACCTCAAACATTTTTTTAAAGCTGTTTTTTGTTTTTGTTTCAAAGTACCCTACCAAGAAAGTGAAAATGGGAAAAATATTCTCAAACCATACATCTGACAACATTTGAGTATCCAGACTATATAGAGAACTCTTACAACCCATTGGTTAAAACACAAGTAATCCAATTAAAAAATGGGCAAAGGACTTGAATATGCATTTCTCCAAAGAGGACATACCCCTGGCCAATAAGCACATGAAAACTTGCTCGACATCACTAGTCATGGGGAAATGAAACTCAAAATCATGAGAGAACACTTCACACACACTAGGACGGCTATTGCCAAAAATATAGACAATGACAAGTTTTCACAAGGCTGTGGAAACACTGGAACCCTCATACATTGCTGGTGGGAATGTAGAATGATGCACCACGCTCTTTGGTAAACAGATTGGCAGTTCATCAAAAAGTTAAAATTACCATATGATCCAGCAGTTCCCCTCCCAAGCGTGTAACTAAGAAAATAGAAAGTATACGCCCCTACGAAAACTTGTACATGAATGATCACAGCAGCATTGTGCGTACTAATCACAAAGTGGAAGCAACTCAAATGGCCATCAGCAGATGGAGGTGGGATATCCATACAATGGGATCTTTTTCCATCGTAAATAGGAATGTAGTACTGGCATGCTACAACCTCCCACAATACGGATGAACTTTGAAAACATTATGCTAAATAAATGTCAGGCACAAAGCTCATAGATTTATGATTCCATTTATATGAAATGCCCAGAAAAGATAAATCCATAAAGACAGAAAGTAGATCAGAGTTCTCCTGAGACTGGAGGAAAGGGAAATGGCAATGACAGCTCATAGGTACGTTGTTTCTTTATGGGGTTATGAAAATATTTTGGAATTAGAAAGTATTGATGGTTGCCCAACTTTGTGAATAAAGTAAAAGCCACCAAATTGTGCACTTTTTGTGAAATTTTGTACCTCAATAAAATATAAATGAAATAAACACAGCAATTAAAGACGAAGATTGGATTGAACAAGTCCAAAAAATGTACCATGTAAAAGAAACCTATATTAACCATAAGGACATACTTAAACTAAAAGCAGAAGGATGAGAAAAGCTGTTCCACACAATTATCAAAACAAAGCTGGAGGGGCAATATGAATGCCAGAGCAAGTAGACTTCAGGAAAATGAATATTCTTAGTGATAAAGAGGAACATTACATAATGATAAAAATGAACTTCATGAAAAAGACATAAAAGTATTAAATATGTATGTACCTAACACTATGTACTATTAGTCATCTTTATGTACAGTTTAAAAAATCTCTGCCACACTGTTGAGTATGAGAATGCCAGAAAGAATAGAGAAATTGGTGTTCAATTTTGTGTTCAGTGCTCTGGGAAATATCCAATATATAGGCTGGAAGCATCATTGAAATTCCATGAGACAGACATCAAGAAACTGCCATATTCTGCTGTTTATTTTCTAAACCTGGGTGTGGAAAGAAGTAAATGGAAGCCACGTTCCATTCCGCATCTTGAGAATCATAAACTGTTTGAAATATTTACTGACAATTCCCAAATAAAATCGAACGTTAAATTAACCTACGTTGCTGGCTTATACCTGGAAAGAATATGCAATTACATTAAAAATATAGTAAAAGGGATCAAGTTGGTTTGCTTTTCTTGGAGCACCAAAGAGTAGAGCAGTATGCCATCTACCACATGAAAGAAAGGGCCACAACGTTCTAGACATCTCTAGATATCTGTATCACTTCGGACTTTCTCTAGACACGGTGTCTACCAGTTTTGATCATTACATACCATTCATCCTTGTCAAATGTCGGAATTAGGTTTCGGGAAGAACACAGTCTTTCTGACAGTGAATTAACACTCGGTAAAGGAGAACTTTTCTTGCAGGACCACTCAGAACGTGGAGGAAGGCGGAAGGCCTAAGCAGGTGCTCTGTTCTGAGATGAAAAGAGGGCAGTCTGAGACAAGGACAGAACAAGCACTCGCAGAAAACACTGCTGAACAACTTCCTACAGTGAATTCCAGTCTCAGCCTGATATAAACCAGCAGTGAAAGAAAGACAAACCTGTGTGCAGCCATTAGAAATAGGAGGTTCATTGTGTGCAAAGTCATCAGATTATTAGACAAAAAGCCTACCAATGGTAACAGGCACTAGAATCAGCTGTTACCGATACAAATGAAAAGACTGCCTTTCCATATATTAGGTTTACTCGTCAGACCTGCTGTGTGTGTGTGTGTGTGTGTGCGCTTAATCGACATAATCAGGTAGATTAAGAAGTGAGGGAATCAGATGAGAGGCTGGTTGAGCAGGCCCTGAATTGACTTTACCTGCACTAGTTGCCTATAGTAAATGCAGGCACCATCACTAGCCCCTTGCACATCAAAGACAATGCTAGAATGTGGCATTATTATTGAGGCAAAGGACGTGGACTCATGTCTTCATTATTCATTTCTTGTTATCTTGTAAGGCAAACCCTTGGAAGTTTGATCCTGAAAGTTTGATATATGCAATTTGCTGTATAAATATGAGCATCCATCTCTCGAAAATCATTCTGGATTTTCAGCTTAAAACGGCATTTGCCTGGATGCAACCTCTTCCAAGACACTACCAGTGTGTTGGTAGCGATTCTCAAAATGAGTAATTCTAGATAAGACATCTCACTTAAATGCGGTTATTTCAATTAAGATTTACTTGAAAGAACAATTAATTTGACCACTGCTAATTCCAAAAAGGTCTAGTTTCAATGTGACCCCCACAATACCACCTCCAATGGATCATAAGACTAATTCTGTTCGAAACCTTGGGACATACTACTCATACGATTTCTCATGCCTCTCTGTTTTGGGGCTCTTTCTCTGCCCACTTCCTCTTCTGGTTAATGTGTCAGAAATTTCAGCTGGCTCAGCCTCCTTTACTCTGCCTCCTCAACTTACCAAGCTGGGTAGCGCTGACCAAATTGTACGTCCATCAGGAAGCCACGTTGTGGTGGGGCTCATCTTGTGAGTTTCTTTTCTCTGAGAAATAACAGTCCTGCTTTGCTTGATGAACAATGTGTAAAAATACCTGCTTCATATATATTGTTTAGATTTATACTGGTTTAGTGCAATTAGTACTGTCCTGCATAGTTTGCCATGGCCAGAGGTAGATAGTCCTGGCCGTTATTTACCAGAAAAAGAAAATTATCTACTAGCTTATTCCAAAATACATCTGGGCCTATAATGAACTTGTATGTCATAGAAATCCTCGCCTGTTGGCTGTGCAGCCTTTTCCTAGTAATTTTGTGAATCTCTCAATAATGTAATGGCTCTATTTTACATGATTTTATTTTTTGGACTCCACTTACCACATTTTTTCTAGAGCTTTACTGCATTTTGTACTTAATATGTGCCAAAAATTTTACTTATGTTGTCATGTCTAATAATCAAGGTTAAGCTATGAGTAAAAAAGTGTATTTTATTGATTTTACGATGTCCAATTTTCACATATTAGCAGCTGCGAAATCATGCATTACCTCACAACCTATTGCATTTTATAATAACTCTTGGCCAGGTGGTGGTCCTGTCAAAGTTGTCATTGCCTGGCGTGGAAGAGCTGACTTGTTACTCTATGGTTAACGACCACAATCCCTCAGTAATTCAGTCTCAAATCATTAAGGTACCTCTTGAATGAGGACTCTGAGTGCTGATTGTTATCTGAAAATCTGTTGATGGCTTCTGGTGGGATCATGAAAGCCTCATCATATGCCTTGCAGAATTGATGTCATCACTTTGAAGGAAAATCCTGGAGAAGATAGTGCAACACTGTTTTAAGCAGGGCTGCATCATCTGTCTTCTTGATGGCCCTGAGGAAAGCAGCATATGTGAGAAAAAATAGGGACATCCACTCACTGAGATGAACATGGTCAGAGGAGGGAGACTCCGAAAATAAAAAAACAGTGTTTGAAAAACCTCGACCAAATATTTCATTTATTTTTCATTTTTATATATAAACAAGTTAGCCCTACATTTTTTTAAATCTGTTGTTAAATAAGCCTAAAATAACTTCCTGTGGTATGAAATGCATAGTGATAAAATATTTTAATTCATTATTTTATGTCAGTGTTTTGTCTTTTTTATAAGTGGTACCAAAATTACACTTGATGACATTTTAAGCAGTGTAAACACACTATGTCTGTGTATTTACATATGAAGAAACTTAAGATCAAAATGGATCCTGATTTCGCAGAGCTGTTGCCTTCACTCTGCTGGTGATGGTGTTCTCAAGGAATGAACTTCTAACAGGCTACTGCCTGCAGATAAGCTTAAGAAAGGCCTGTAAATATATTTTTAAGTGGCCAATAAATTTTTAAAAATTAAAGTTCGCTACAAAAGATTTCCATAACAAAATGAAAATCTGAGAAATTAAATATTTTGGAAGGAAACAATCAAATTAGAATCAATCTGAAATTAGATATTAAAATTATTAATGTACAAATGTATTAAGCAATTCCCAATTACACACACATCTGAATTCTGCACTTCTTAAAATACTAGTTCAAGACTCATCTCTGATTTGAGCACTTTTAGACAGAAATCAACATCTTTGTTATCTTTTCTGAACCTTGACCAATTTCACACACCAGAGTGAATGTCTCCCTGAAATGTTGTTTTCGAAGTTGTTTAACAGATGCCTGCAAATCTTTATTTTTTATAGTATCTGCTTGTCCTTTGAATAAATAATTTGGAGAATAAAACATGAAACTGCCTGCTTTAGGCATCGTTTTTTAAACAGAGAATATGAATTTGTGACTATGAATCCAAGGACTTCTTATTAAGAGACTGAATGGGTGATATCCTGACTCGAATTAAAGCGCTGTGCACATTCGCATGTAAAGACCCACCACCAGCACCCTGTGGACTAACCGGGCTATGGAAAGCACTGTCCCCAGTGAGCTAACAGATAGCAGCCATACAGGTAGAAGCTGTGCTGAAACCTGGTGTACGATTTCAGCAAAATCTTTAGAGGAGAGAATTTGTCCTCAAACAGACTCTACCTTTTATCCTGATGCATCCGAGTCAAGGAACGATTCACGCCTCTTTCTAGTTCTGTTTGCACTAACGCTCATTTTGCATGTTGGTGTGTAGTTCATATTTTTCTTGTAATTCTTGGATTTCAGATATGCTACAATAAGTGTCAAATTGTCTAACATTATATCTACTGATATTCAAACTCTGGTGCATGCTTTCCAAAGGTACTATATTTTTATGACTGGAGCTACATATGTTTGTTTTTATAGTACAGGTCCATGCAAATGTAGAATTTTCCAGATATCTCTTTCTCCTCTATATAAATGTATTCCAAAGTGCTCTGCAAAGATATTCTACTAAAAGGCGGCTACAGTCACCATCAGAATGGAATTATAGGGCACACTAGGTTTTTGTGAAAAATGATAATTTCCTATGTGAGCAGTTGTCTGAAAGAAACTTCTCTCTATGTCATAAGGCTTTACTTCAAATTTGCTTTCTGCCTCCCTCTGACCCGTGCTCCTGGTCTCCTGCATCTGGAGTAACTCTACCACCAACTTCTTCAGCGGAGTTTCACCTCCCTCAGTGTTTAATTATCACTTGCAGGTGAATTAAAAACATATACATGGTTAATGAATAAAATAATAGCCAATAGTGGGATCCAACAAATTAATTTATATTTGCATTGGAATGAGTTTTTCCGTGTTTTCATTTTGAGCTTTCTGGGTTTTGGATGTTCACAATTCTTTAAGATAAAGCTATGAGAAATAATTCAGTCTCATGAAGAGATTAGAAGCTCTCCAATTCCTCTTTCTTCTGCCTGTATTTTATTTTTATTAAGTGTCATTAACAGTAGTCTCATGATTCAGTAAAGTTGCTTATCCTTATGATGGAAATCACTATCTAAAACAACTAAACTTTTATTACACAACTGCTAGCTCTCCCCATATCTTGATTATAAGAAATATGAAATAAAGAGTATGTGTTGTGGTGTTAAAATGCTTAAGATAAATCTTGCCAACCTTGCATAAACCAAATTTTATTTATGCCAATAGAATTATTCTCTAGCATATGTGATGACAATGTTAACACAAATTAAAAAGTAAGGCTTAAATTAAACATGTTAAAATGAACATATTTAAATATGAGTCGCTAGAGTTGATTAATGGTATTTAAAATAAAAAGTTGAACTGGACCCATTTGGCATGACTCTCCATATTACAATAGCTTTTTCTAAGTAGTCTTTTTTTCCCCAAAATAAACAACCTATGTGGTGATTTTAGACACAGAATGCATTCATATAGTCTAGAGTCAACCTATAAACTGCTAGTTTATGTAAAATTTTGTTATTTCTGTCATTTGCATAGATGTAGTAGTTCTAATATTCTGGTTTTATTTTATTCTTATATTTTTTCCCACAGTCATTTGAAATAATGACTTTTGACAAGTTACCAGAATTATTAGCCAAAAACTTATCATTTGAAAAATAGGACAAAATATACCTTGGATAGATAATATTATAATGCTTCCCACAATATTACTTTATTTTTTTACTGCATTCATTTATTTATTTTGTTTTGAATTAATTTTTAAGAGTAAGTAAATATACATAAATGAGCTTCCAAACCCTATTTAAGTGTTTGCCAATAATATTTCGTGCCTGTTGCCAAATTGGGAAAGTCAGTAAAATGTACTTGGGCAAGCCAGGAAAACAATGATAAATGGAAGACTAAGCTACTATCTGTCATTTAAAAATATTATATTTAATACACTTTAAAGGTTTGTGTCAAACCCTTTTTCATGAAAACAATCATTGATGACATTAATTACGTTAATGAGCTTAATGTGCATTCAGTACTTGGACCACTTATCCTCATTAGTATATTAAAGATTGTATTTTTTAATTCTCTACTAACAGGCTTACGTATAGAGAATCATACTTTGCACTGTTTTCTGATAGGCTCATTGAGGAAATCCAGGTTTAATTGCCTTCCCAGGATCAATGAGACCCATTGGCATAAACTGTTCAGGAGAATGATTTTAACTCACACGCATGCAATAGCTCTTAGTGACACAGCATCTTTGTCTTAATTTTGCATATTATATAGGTTATTGCTGTGAAAATTATAACTAAAAGAGCTTTTTAAAAGTGGAATTTTCTAGTGCAAAACTGCAAAGATTGTGTTTGACTATTCAGACAGGCTGTATGTTAGTCAGACATATTATTTATCAGGGTTAGATACATAAATAGAGATAGTGATAGAGAGGATATGGCTATAGATGATAAAGCCGTAGATACTCAGGGAATATACTTAAGAATGTATTACAGTCTTTCTGTGAGTAGTTTAACAGTCTGTATTTCATTTCTAGAAGAGCTTATGTTCAAAATGCTCTCTCCTCTTTTACTGGCCTTCTGTTATTCAATCCGTCTGCCTCATCAGGTCCTGTTTTTAACAAGGAAATTCAGCCTTTTTATTTTTTCACCTGAGTTATTGAAGAGAAGATATGTTCCTAAAAAAAATGACTCCTGTACAAGGTGTGGTTTAAGATCATTTAGTATTGTTTAAAAGAAGAAAACAACTATCAATTTTATGAACTCAATAGCATATGATTTAAACAAGGATTTTTTTAAAGTATACATGGCCTGGTAAAAGGTTTCAAATTGTCTTTAAAATGTGAACTAAATTCACAATATTTTGGCATGCGTCATGGAAAGGCTTTCAGGCTACCTTGGTAAGTAACACCAGACTTTTCATTCATGCCAACCCATCCTTAAGTTTCAGCAAAAACAAGCATCTGGTATGCCGGGCTTTTAGAAGCATAAAAGGCTTATTTACTTGAGATTATTTGGAAGAGTTGAAGAATGATAGAAATGGAGGGAGTGATTCATCCTCCTCAGGGGTTCTAGAGGGACCGAAGTAGGCGAGTGTCAACACCTGGCTGCTATTTCTGAGGATGAGCACAGTGGGTGTTCTGCAGAGGTGCTGTTGATGGGATCCACTTGATGCATAACTTGACTGCATTGCTCACCATTTTTTGGTGCTTAATGTGTTAGAAAAAATTCATGAAGATTCATACTGGGACTATGATTATTACCTAAATAAACAATATAGTCACCTTGGTAGCACCACCCTCTTACTGGGGCGCAATTCTCTCACAATTCCCCTGACATCCCAACTCCTATTGGTCAGAAGTCTGTTTGATCTTCACTTTGACTTCTGCCGGAGGATGGTTACACCCAAAGTCTGTAAATGCAATGTGATATGCCGGTTTGAATCTTGGAACAGAAAGAGGGCATCTGTGAAAGTTTTGTGAAACATGGAAAGAATCTGTAGTTTAATTAATATTATTCTAAGTATGTCAAATTACTTAGTTTTGACAAACGTGCCATTTTCATATATTAACATTAGGGTAGACTGTGTTACGAGAATTCTCTATAATATCTTTTCAACTCTTCTGTAAATCTAAAATTATTCCAAAATGAAAGAGTTACCAAAAATCATTAAGAATCCTAGCATTTCATTGGCTTATTTGAAGCTAAGACTGTGGAGCAGGAACAGAGGTCAACCTATTGGCTTAACTGCTCAGTGTCAAGGAAACAAATAAGAGGAAAATAGTAATCAAAATATCTGGGGGTCAGGTAATGGGGATAGGTTGATCTTATTCATTTTATTTTTAAAAACAGAGTTAATTATGTTAACCTTGAATTTGTCTATATGACTTTTTTGTTATGCAAGTTATTCTGACTCTCAGAAAATAGTAGAGAATAACTTAAAAATAAAAAGCAACAATCGCTGTTCAATCATAATACTTTAGTCGCGTCTACCAGAGACCACCTCTTTAGCCTTTTGTGACTTTTCGTTTTCTGGTGGTTACTTCTATATTTCAACATATGTTTACGGCATTAGTCTTTTTGTTGCTGTTTAGATAAATCATTTTACCTGACTTAAAAATCACAGCCAATCCCCTTCTTTCCTTTTCCTAATAAGGTTATAGCAATGTCCTCACATTGTCCACTGGACACTTCTGTAATTTCTTGCTCCCCCAAACAAAAAGAGGAACCTTCTCATCACTGCTAAGCAGCAGGAGATATCCACGCTCCTGTCAATACTTTTCCCACTCCTCATTTTTTCTCAGTCCACCAAAATTGTTTTACATTTTCCCTTTAATGTGTATATTCTGTTCCGTAACCACAGTAACACTGGAATGTTCTGTCTATAGGTTCCTTCTGAAATATGAAATCCAATATTATTTTTGCTAAAAAAGATTATCCTCTATAGGTTCATTCTAAATTATGAAATCCAATATGATTTTGCTGTATAAATATTATTTAATACACGGTTCATGTTAATCTCCTTTACAAAATTTTCAGTTCAATGACCCCAAGATTCTTAGTGTGAAGTTTGATTGGGTCTCTCATCTTCGTGACAAATTCTTCTTAGGAGCATATCACATTTTCAGTTATCTTTATATTTGGACTTTTATTTTCTTGTATTTTTTCTCTGTCTTTTTTTCCCTTTGAGATTTTAATGTTTTTCTTTGTGTCTGTGCCTTCTTATTTCATTATATCTCCTAATATGCCCAAGATTTTACTCTTGTACTCTGATCTCGTGGGTCTTATTTCCCAAACTCACCTTTCTCATGAGTTCTGTACTCTGCAGCCAATCTGGAATTATTTTTCCCTAGACCTGCCGTGCAGCTTAGACCCACAGATTTCCCTCCTGTATCCTAGTTTGACTCCAAGAATTTGTTCCAAGAATTTTTATTTGTTTGCACCTTCATTTTATTTGAGTATATTCTCAGGTAAATACCAAAGTTGTTGTATGTTGGATATGGACACTATTTGCCTAATTTTTTACCCCCTACTTCCTATCTTTAATGTTTTTTATATGCTCAGGAAGATTTGTTTTAACCTTATATTCTAAAGGTTAAGATAATTATTTATTTTGAAAATCAGTTTTAATATTAAAATTATTAATTTAATATTTAGCAACCAGTTTTTTTTTTTTTTTAAAGATTTTATTTTTTCCGTTTTCTCCCCAAAGCCCCCCGGTACATAGTTGTGTATTCTTCGTTGTGGGTTCTTCTAGTTGTGGCATGTGGGACGCTGCCTCAGCGTGGTCTGATGAGCAGTGCCATGTCCGCGCCCAGGATTCGAACTAACGAAACACTGGGCTGCCTGCAGCGGAGCGCGCGAACTTAACCACTCGGCCACGGGGCCAGCCCCTTTAGCAACCAGTTTTTGCTTTATGTCTGTAAAATCTTCCCAAATACATTAGGTGGCATTTATCAGAATTCTTTGTGTTATCTTCAATTGTCTGAATTAGCTCACTGCTTTCTAGAAAGAGATCTTTCGTTTGTATATACTTGTCCTCCTCTTTAATGTTTTCCATGTTTTTTCTCAATACATTGGTGAACCTTGATTTTTACTCATATTTGCAATACCAAGACTGTATGGGAACCCTATCTGCATTGTCAGAGAATATCAACTGTACTTAGGGTGCATATGGGTGAATTGCACATTATTCCTGGGTATCCCTAAATGTTTGGCAATCCACATTAGCTGTAATGGTTCTCTCAAGGCCGTTTGTTCCACATCTGTAAAGAATATTCTATCAGTTTTATGCCTCTAAATAACACTTGTTAGTTAGTGGCTCTGAGTGTGAAAATAGGGAGCAGTCTATAGGAAAGAGAAGAAGGAGCCTAACTCTTCTTTACATGAAGAATTTCACTTGACCATGTTGGGGACTGGAATTGGCCACCCCAAGATATGTCTCCTTGGCATGAGGATTATTTGGGGCTGGTTAGTTTTAATAAACTGCAGACAGGAAAGGAGCTCTGAAATGCAGTTTACTTACCCTTTGTTAAGAAACATTTACATTGTAAGGGAAATCTCCATCTGCAAAGGTGTCTCCCTCTCTGTACCAGGAAGAAGGGGGATGACCTTATCTCCAGAAACTCTTGTCAATGCAGAGGGCAAGGACTTAAATCTGCATGAGAATCTTATTCCTGTTTACTGTGCTTGTCTGGTAACCTCCTTTAACTGGCTCCCCCCTCCTTCAACATCCTCCTTAGTCTTTAACTGAAGGTGATATTTAAGGTGGTGGCTTCAGCCGTTTTGGTGAGTTGCTCAGCTTGCCTGAGCCTCTCCCATGTATACATGTTATAAAGCTTGTTTAATTTTCTCCTCTTATTCTGTCTCATGTGAATTTAATTTGTTCTCTGGCCAGAAGAATCCAGAGAGGGTAGAGGAAATGTCTTCCTCCCCTACAACCACAGAGAAAGCCAACATGCTCTACCTGGGTCCTTAGGACTGGATCCTCTCTGTTTCATAAATCACTATTTGTTTATATCCTTACTGTGTTCTAGAAATATATTGAAATGCCTCATATTATCTTCCTAATTGTGATTTTATGCATTCTTTAATTTTTACTATTATTTTAAAGTAGTCTATTGACTATGACTGACTATGGGGGAGGTAGCCAGTTGAATATGACTTTTCATTTTGGATTTTCTGAGGAGGAAATATTAGTATCTGGCAGAAAATTTGTCATTACACACTTAAGGAGTCTCTTCTTATTGATTCATATGCATAACTTAACTATATAATCACAAACATAACTTTTTAAAGGAGCTGTGAAAAATATCTGCTTTTGTGCTGTGGGCTTGATTTCAATTTTAAAATTGTCAGTTTTTCTTTAAAAGATATCTTTGCTACTCCTCAAATCCCACAATAACAGTAAGAATTTGTAATGACTGTGAATTTTATCTTAGAACATCTCTCTGTGACATCTCATTCCATGATATATAAATTAAAGTAACCATAAACTCTCCTTTGAATTATTGTGCTGCTAAGATTTATGTATCATTGAAGTTTACTTTTGAGGCATCTAGAGATGTCTTTGTATCCTTGGAAATAAAACAAAGGGCTTGTTTGTCTTCTAATTAATCGGATCCAGAAAACTTAACATTTAAAGCTTCTTCTTGAATATAATTTCATTTTTATCTAAAAAATATATTTTAAAATTAATATAACATTATTCACAGATAGAAGAAATTAAAAATAAAAACTATACTTTTGCTAACAAATTTAGTAAATTATAGCCAAAAAGGGGGCAAGATTATTTTTATTAGTCTCTACAATAAAAACATTTATTTTCTCAAAGTTATTTCTTTTGGTTGAACGTTCCAAAAACATCATGGCTTTTAAGTGCTATAAGATTCAATGTATCTTCAAAGAATGACATTTTACAGTTATGAAGGAATCTCTGTTATCACAAATCAAGTCTTAATATAGTTTTAATAAAGTTATCAATATTGTTTGAATAGATGTTAATCCCACATATTCTTTTTGAATCCTTTTTCTTCTTCTCTGTATTTGGTCCAGAAATGTAAGCTAGCAGTTACCTCCAAATAGGGCATCTTTCTCTTCTCTTTTCCTGATATGTGTCCCTGTTCTGTGAAAGACATTTTGGACAGATTTTGAACTAGTATCTAGTTCATGGTTAGCATTCCACCAGGATATGCTGACATAAGACTATGGGTGTTAATGTCAAAGAAAGTTGTGTGTGCATCTTTTCTTTCACAAGATTTATGAAGATGGACTAAGTTAAATGGACCTCTTTGAATCATAGTTTTGACACTCAAACTTGAATGAATAATTTACACATCATGGTTTGTTTTTGAAAATTAGAGGACCCCAGTCTAAACACATGGAATACACAAAATGAATTCTAGTTAGTTCTTCTACCCACCACTATGTGCTCGTTGTTTAATTTTTTAAATGCTTTAAATTATATTCCCCATCTCAGTTCTGCCACTTATAAAACGAGGAAAACAAAACATTACAAAACTAGATTTAAAGTTAGAAGAACTGGGTTCAGATTTCAGCATCATTTTTTCACAGTAGGTGAGATTGCAAGACAAGGCTTGTGGCCTCTTTGATATTTAGATTTCTCAGATATATGACAATTTTTACACTATTCAACCACTGAACTGTTGTGAGAATTAAATAAGAAATTTTATCGTTAAAGTTTAAAAATGTGCATCTTCACAGTAAATGATAACTTTAGGTGCATGCATATAAGATGCACAGGAAAAAGGGTCTTTCCCCTTGGTGGATTAAAATTATAAACTATTATATACACTGGAAGTGTTCACATTAAAAAGGAAGAAAAATATGTAGAAATCCTTTAACAGTTTTTACAATCTAATTGAAGTTACATTTTAATTTCTCACTCTATTTTTTTCATAGCATGCTTTTCCCTTCTAGCCAATTCCTTTCTGTAGTAATAAAAATAGATGTGAATCGTCTGATCTAAAAAGTTTTATACCATAAATGAGTTGTTCCATAATATGTTAAGCAACTTCTATGCCCTATGCCTGTTCTGGATAATGTTCTACAAAATTTTCTAGACATGTGTATACTAGGATGAAAAACAGACACAATACTCATTCTCATAGATTCTACATATTTTCTAGAAACAGATATCTAGAAACAGGTATATACCCATTTCTAGATACAGATATATATATATATATATATATATATATGTTTCTAGATATATGTGTCTGTGTGTATATATATATTTCCAGATAAAGCCATATTTATACATATCCCTTTAAAATAATTTGTTATAATTATGTTATACAAATGGAAAATATACAGGGATATGAAATTATATAACAGGAAAAACTGCTTCCATATGAGGAGACCAAGAACTCCACACCCAGGGAAGTTAAGGTTTAAGATGCAAGCAGAAGGAGGAACAGGATTGAGACAGGGCGTGGGGGCTGAGTGGGAGAAAAAAGTTCCTTCTTCTAGTGGAAAAAGCATGTCTAGGGAAAAGTCAGCGGCTCCCTCCCCC
Organism: Equus quagga; assembly: GCF_021613505.1. Classification (NCBI taxonomy): domain Eukaryota; kingdom Metazoa; phylum Chordata; class Mammalia; order Perissodactyla; family Equidae; genus Equus; species Equus quagga. Next base: position 4,543,084 of record NC_060281.1, read on the forward strand.
TGAGCGCTGCTATGGCAACATTAGCAAACCAGACTGCAGGGTCCTCGTCCACAGGAGTGAGTCTTCGTTATCATATCACATCATTATTACAATCAAGAGTCAATTAATGCCACTTATATTTGCACACGGTGCCAGATGCTACGGAATGAAAAAGCATAGAACACAGTTACTAGCCTCAAAATATTTGTGAATCATAAAATATTTGGAAATCACATTTTACAAAAACACAATTCAAGATAATATATGTTATGTGCTAAGAGATTGATACCTGATAAAATTTAGGAGAAAGGGAAAGTTAGAGAAAATGTGATGTATGTGGAGGGATTTATGAAGATACCATTTGGTTAAAAATTCATGCGGGGAATAGCAAAAGCTGAACGTTATAAGGCAGTTAACAGTCTTGACTATCTGTCCACATATCTTGGGTTCCAATCTATAGTCGGTGACAAACCACTGAAGGTTTTATTCAGAGTGTGTTCTACAGGCCACGAGGGAAGAAAAATATTCACTGATTTATAGAGACTACTCAATTCAGCAACATCAGTCTACAGCTAGGTCAACATTACATAAAACAACAGTCTGTTTTCAAAGTACCCCCAGTATGATACAGTGAAATAATAATTCTTAACTACGTGATATATTATTTACATACAATAAATAATTTTACGTTGTAATGAATGTGACTATTGCCCAGAGATTTACCAGATTTACCAGAGATTTACCTCATATGCTTTCCGTGATACTTGGTGGAAGTTCTACCATTTATTGTTTATTTCAAAATATCTAACCTTCTTTCACAACTGGAAAAAATGGAAGTAAGAGAACAGTTAGGGCCCATTCTCAGGTCAAAGGCAGCTAAAGGCGATAAAATCAGACCCCCACCACTTGCTGTGCACGGGTACTCAGCCTTCCTCACATTGACTGGCTTTACTGAAGCTCGTGATAAGTTTTTCTCTTCTTCCCTAGTTTTGAACACATTGTCCAGTGTAATATAATCATAAAATAATGGCTTTATAGCATGTAACTTTGGGGCTATATGTAGGGGCTTAATTTTGTTTACAGCCACTGGAATGGCAGATTAGCAGCTAAGTGGATTAAAAAAGTAGTAAAAATTAAAAGGAAAATTTACCAGAAAGAAGACAATTTCTTTCAACATTTTTCTGATTATTGCCTAATATTTAAGTTGAATATCTTGGTAGAATAACATGAAAATACTTAACTTTAAACTCTACACAAGAAAAAAATGAAATAGGAAAATCTAAACTTCAAGTCAATTTTGGGGATATGAATGCATTCTAATTTGAGTGAAAGGGGTTTGAAAGCATTTTTAAATTTTGAATATTATAGTCTGTCCAAAAGGAAAGAAAAAATAAAATCTTTCACTTGGTCACAAAGAGATGCAGTTTTTGACTTTCAATGTTGTTTTTGTTTTTTTTTACAGAAGCCTTTTTTGTTATTTTCTTATTTTATTTTATTTTTTCTGCTTTTTCTCCCCAAATCCCCCCAGTACATAGTTGTATATTTTAGTTGTGGGTCCTTCTATTGTGGCATGTGGGATGCCACCTCAGCATGGCCTGATGAGCGGAAGCAGAGCGCACGAACTTAACCACTTGGCCACAGGGCTGGACCCTTGTTTTGTTTTTTCACAGAACATTTATCTTTGCAAAGAACTCAGACAATGGAGACGACCTCATAACTGTATCCAACAATGGATGATGACGTCAATTACACGTGCTGTGTGTTCTTGAGGAGGAATAAGATAAAATTTAGTTTTATGTCTCACTATTTTGCAATAAAGACACAGTAAAATAAGACACATTAAATCAGAAAATGCAGAAAAGTGTGACTATTACACAACATATAAAAGGTGTTATCATATGGTGTACACTCCTTGTTATATAAAACGATATATACCTTTATTTTTCATGTTTAAACCATTTAAGGATCACTCATTTTCTTGGAGGAGTCAGTGTAAATTAAAGTTAGAATAACAGTATACAACTTTTATTGCTGTAATGAATGAATGTATGAAAAATTTACCCGTAGACAAAAGCAAAGCACGATGAATAAAATAGACTCTAGTTAAAGGTTATATATAATGCACATTTAACATTTATCCCACCCAGATCATATATTAGAAAATCTTTACTGGCAACTATTTATGCTAAAATAACTAATGTTATTTTATATACAAAACTAAACCTTTAGAACATTTTATTTGCACAGCACAAGTCCAGATGCTTGAATCAATAGTTTCACATTTTAAATAGAACTCTTATCTGATATATGGTTTGCAAACATCTTCTCCCAATTGTTAGGTTGCCTTTTCATTTTGTTGATGGTTTCCTTTGCTGTGCAGAAGCTTTTTAGTTTGATGTAGTCCCATCTGTTCATTTTTTCTTTTGTTTCCCTTGCCTGGTCAGACATAGTACTTGAAAATACACTGCTAAGACCCATGTCAAAGAGCGTACTGCCTATGTTTTCTTCTAGAAGTTTCATGGTTTCAGGTCTTATCTTCAAGTCTTTAATCCATTTTGAGTTGAGTTGTGTGCATGGTGTAAGTGAATGGTCTGCTTTCGTTCTTTTACATGTAGCTATCCAGTTTTCCCAACACCATTTATTGAAGAGACTCTCCTTTCTCCATCGTATGCTCTTGGCTCCCTTGTCGAATATTAGCTGTCCATAGATGTGTGGGTTTATTGCTGCGCTCACAATTCTATTCCATTGATCTGTGTGTCTTAAAATCTTCCAATCCTTGACAGTTCTTTTGAGTAATTATCTCTGCTTCAGACCACTTTTACAGCATCACAGTACTAGGTATCAATACTTTCTGACAATTTCCTTATTTTTTGAGTATTTTTAAAATTTAATTATGGGCAATGCACAAAAGGAATGTACTAATCTATGAATTTCCACAAAGCAAGCATATCTATATAACCATCACATCTATACAACCACTGGCATCCCAGAGATGCCCTCACACTATCCCCCTTTCCAAGTAGGTTTCCACCTCCTACCAGATCACGGGAGAGAAGTCAGAGGAAGCTTCAGAAAGTTTCCAGGCAAGAAGAAAACAACTGCCATGGGGTCAAACAACAATGGAAGGAGAGATGTCTCCACTTGAATTAAAGTTTATTTTAGGAAATACTAATAGCAGGGATAAAGAGAAAAGGGTCAGACTTATACAACTCAGAAATTCATGCAAATGTTTTCAGTTTTTATGCTACTGTACTCAAGTATTTTGTGCTCCTTCAAGTACTCACGTCCTTGAAAAGTTATTTTGTTCTCTAATCTTATTGAAATGAATTATAATTGCAAAACACTTTAAAGTCAATCTTCCTAAATATAAACCATTCTACCCTACATCAAGTGTAGGAGTAACCTATGTACAAGGAAGAAACACAAGAGACATTAAGAGTCAAAATATCATCTTGTCTGGGGCTGGCTCTATCGTGTAGTTGTTAACTTCAGCATGTTCCACTTCAGCGGCCTGGGTTCTTGGGTTCAGATCCTGGGCACAGACATACACCACTCATCAGCCATGCTGTGGTGGTACCCCACATACAAAATAGGGGACGATTGGCACAGATGTTACCTCAGAGCTAATCTTCTTCAGCAAAAAAAAAAAAAACACCTTGTCTAAATTAGTAGATGAAGCTTATCTTCACCCCATGTTGTATCATTGTAGTAAAGCTCAGTCCAATACAGATGTGGTCAGTACTAAATCCTGAGTTTGCTTCAGACTACAGATGCCACTGTTTTTCTGTTGCTGTTTTGTTTGTTTGTTTGTGTGTTTTGACTTTTTGTTTGTTTTTTCCTTTTTAAAAATATTTTTTTTCAGAAAGGAAGGAAACTGTAAACAGGGCTGTGGAGGAAACAGGACGGGGGGATGAGCAGAGTCCTGCAGAGGGCAGCAGCCTCTGTGGTGCACAGGCACTCATCCAAGGAGCACTAGTGTCATGGGCATCAATGAGCAGTGTGCACTATAATGCCTGCAGTTAAAGTGTTCTATCAGGGAGTGAGACATTTTAATACAAATCCTGCCCCCTCAATGCTCCACTCTGTAGCCTGATGTGGAGAAAATATTTATCTGCTAGTGACTTGATGCCTGTGCACACTGGAGAACTGATACAATCAGAGTCCTCATAAATATGGCATATCTTGACAACCACTCAAGATTTTGCATTTCTCTCTTGCATCTGTGTATATGTTTTTAAAATGATCATTAAATCCTGTAATACAGCTATTGAATTGAAAATCGGAGATAAAACTTAGATATATATTCCTACTGAATAGAGACTTTAAAATGTCAGTTAACCAACCAAGCCAAAACAAAACCTGGCTTCTCTTCCCACCACCTCCCACCCCATCAACCTTCTCTCCCATTTACAGTCTGTTTCTTTTCTCTTTGCCATAGAAGCTGGAGGAAACAAGATATATCTTATTATACAGTGTTTGTAAACGATGTGAAACTTTTGTGATTGTTTTTTTGGCAGATGAAGATTTGCCCTCAGCTAACATGTGTGCTAATTTTCCTTTATTTTATATGTGAGTTACCACCACAGCATGGCTGATGAGTGGAGTAAGTCCACACCTAGGATCCAGGCTCATGAACCCGGGACACTAAAGCCCAGTGTGCTGAACTTAACCACTAGGCCATGGGGCTGGTCCCTAACTTTTGTAATTTTTATCAGAGTCTTTTGAACTCATTTTTCTAGAGACATAATTTTTCATTATTTTTATTTCAGGAACAAGCAAAGTTCTTCTTTTTAGAGAAAACAAAAATAAACATTTGTAGACATTTAAACTCTGCTTTTTATTAAAATGTGGGTAGATGTTCACAAGATGAAACTTTATTTTAGCATGATCAATCTTTAATTTCAAAACCTGCCTCCTTTAATAAATTTATGCTTTAATAAAACTAAAAATTATTCAAACGTATCAAAACAACTTTAAAGATATCATCTCTCTTGATAATCTACTGAACCAAAAGAAATAGCTTAAGCAAAGGCTATTTCACCAGCACACGGCAAAGCAGCAAGCTGGCAGAGTGACCACTGTCTCCTGTAGGAATCACACCAGTTCCACATCCTCAGTAAATCTTTGTTCAGTGTTTCATTATTTGGGGGATGCAATAACTATGCTATATAAAATTTTGAAGATTTCCTCATTATATGAATATATGCATATATTTTCATATACATACACAATAAAAGTATAGCAACATCTAAATATTTTTAAATCTCTACAGTAATTTTATCTTAAATTGTGTATTCTGCTATTATGCATTTTACAATCTTTACAAAATGAAAATTCATATTTAAAGTCTTAACTTCAAATTATTTACCAAAAGAGAGACATTTCCCACCTTTCACATCTTTTGCCATTCAGAGATACATTTAACAACAGAAAAGTTTTTCACACTTGAAAAGAAGTTTTTTTTTTTTTTTTTTATTAATGTTATGATGGATTACAAGCTTGTGAGATTTCAGTTGTACATTTTTGTTAGTCATGTTGTGGGTACACCACTTCCCCCTCTGTACCCTCCCCCCACCCCCCCTTTTCCCTGGTAACCACCGATCAGATCTCCTTCTCAATATACTAATTTCCACCTATGAGTGGAGTCATATAGAGTTCGTCTTTCTCTCACTGACTTATTTCGCTTAACATAATGCCCTCGAGGTCCATCCACATTGTTGTGAATGGGCCAATTTCGTCTTTTTTTATGGCTGAGTAGTATTCCATTGTGTATATATACCACATCTTCTTTATCCAATCATCAGTTTCTGGGCATGTAGGCTGGTTCCACATCTTGGCTATTGTAAATAATGCTGCGATGAACATAGGGGTGCAACGGACTCTTGAGATATCTGATATCAGGTTCTTAGGATAGATACCCAGTAATGGGATGGCTGGGTCATAGGGTATTTCTATTTTTAACTTTTTGAGAAATCTCCATACTGTTTTCCATAGTGGCTGTACCAGTTTGCATTCCCACCAACAGTGTATGAGGGTTCCTCTTTCTCCACAACCTCTCCAACATTTGTCATTCTTGGTTTTGGATGTTTTTGCCAATCTAACGGGGGTAAGGTGATATCTTAGTGTAGTTTTGATTTGCATTTCCCTGATGATTAGTGATGATGAACATCTTTTCATGTGTCTATTGGCCATATTCATATCTTCTTTTGAGAAATGTCTGTTCATGTCCTCTGCCCATTTTTTGATCGGGTTGTTTGTTTTTTTGTTGTTAAGCAGTGTGAGTTCTTTGTATATTACGGAGATTAACCCTTTGTCGGATAAGTGGCTTGTAAATATTTTTTCCCAATTAGTGAGCTGTTTTTTTGTTTCTATTCTGTTTTCCCTTGCCTTGAAGAAGCTCTTTAGTCTGATGAAGTCCCATTTGTTTATTCTTTCTATTGTTTCCCTCAACTGAGGAGTTACAGTGTCCGAAAAGATTCTTTTGAAACTGATGTCAAAGAGTGTACTGCCTATATTCTCTTCCAAAAGACTTATTGTCTCAGGCCTAATCTTTAGGTCTTTGATCCATTTTGAGTTTATTTTGGTGTGTGGTGAAAAAGAATCGTCGATTTTCAATCTTTTGCATGTGGCTGTCCAGTTTTCCCAGCACCATTTGTTGAAGAGACTTTCTTTTCTCCATTGTAGGCCCTCTGCTCCTTTGTCGAAGATTAGCTGTCCATAGATGTGTGGTTTTATCTCTGGGCTTTCAATTCTGTTCCATTGATCTGTGGACCTGTTTTTGTACCAGTACCATGCTGTTTTGATCACTGTAGCTTTGTAGTATGTTTTGAAATCGGGGATTGTGATTCCGCCGGCTTTGTTTTTCTTGCTCAAGATTGCTTTAGCAATTCGTGGTCTTTTGTTCCCCCATATGAATTTTAGGATTGTTTGTTCAATTTCTATGAAGAATGTTCTTGGGATTCTGATTGGGATAGCATTGAATCTGTATATTGCTTTAGGTAGTATGGACATTTTAACTATGGTTATTCTTCCAATCCATGTGCAAGGAATGTTTTTCCATCTCTTTATGTCATCGCCTATTTCTTTCAAGAAAGTCTTGTAGTTTTCATTGTATAGATCCTTCACTTCCTTGGTTAAGTTTATCCCAAGGTATTTTATTCTTTTCGTTGCGATTGTGAATGGGATAGAGTTCTTGAGTTCTTTTTCTGTTAGTTTATTGTTAGTGTATAGAAATGCTACTGATTTATGCACGTTAATTTTATACCCTGCTACTTTGCTGTAGTTGTTGATTATTTCTAATAGTTTTTCTGTGGATTCTTTGGGGTTTTCTATGTATAAGATCATGTCGTCTGCAAACAACGCGAGTTTTACTTCTTCGTTACCTATTTGGATTCCTTTTATTTTTTTTTCCTGCCGAATTGCTCTGGCCAGCACCTCCAGTACTATGTTGAATAGGAGTGGTGAAAGTGGGCACCCTTGTCTTGTTCCTGTCCTCAGAGGGATGGCTTTCAGCTTTTGTCCATTGAGTATGATGTTGGCTGTGGGTCTATCATATATGGCCTTTATTATGTTGAGGTACTTTCCTTCTATACCCATTTTACTGAGGGTTTTTATCATAAATGGGTGTTGGATCTTGTCGAATGCTTTCTCTGCGTCTATTGAGATGATCATGTGGTTTTTGTTTTTCATTTTGTTGATGTAGTGTATCACGTTGATTGACTTGCGGATGTTGAACCATCCCTGTGTCCCTGGTATAAATCCCACTTGATCATGGTGTATAATCTTTTTGATGCATTGCTGTAATCGGTTTGCCAAAATTTTGTTGAGGATTTTTGCATCTATGTTCATCAGTGATATCGGCCTGTAGTTCTCCTTCTTTGTGTTGTCCTTGTCAGGTTTGGGGATCAGAGTGATGTTGGCTTCATAGAATGTGTTAGGGAGTTCTCCATCTTTCTCAATTTTCTGGAACAGTTTGAGGAGAATAGGTATTAAGTCTTCTTTGAATGTTTGGTAGAATTCTCCAGAGAAGCCGTCTGGTCCTGGACTCTTGTTTTTGGGGAGGTTTTTGATTACCGTTTCTATTTCCTTACTTGTGATTGGTCTATTCAGATTCTCCATTTCTTCCTGATTCAGTTTGGGGAGATTGTAGGAGTCTAGGAATTTGTCCATTTCTTCCAAGTTGTTCAATTTGTTGGCATATAGTTTTTCATAGTATTCTCTTATGATCTCTTGTATTTCATTGGTATCTGTTGTGATTTCTCCTCTGTCATTCCTGATTTTATTAATTTGCGCTTTCTCTCTTCTTTTCTTGGTGAGTCTGGCTAGGGGTTTGTCAATTTTGTTAATTCTTTCGAAGAACCAACTCTTTGTTTCATTGATCCTTTCTATTGTCTTTTTTGTTTCAATATCGTTTATTTCTGCTCTTATTTTTATTATTTCCCTCCTTCTACTGACTCTGGGCTTTGTTTGTTCTTCTTTTTCTAGTTCCGTTAGGTGTCGTTTGAGGTTGCTTACGTGAGCTTTTTCTTGTTTAGTGAGGTGAGCCTGTATTGCGATGAATTTCCCTCTTAGGACTGCTTTTGCTGCATCCCAAATGATTTGGTATGTCGTGTTCTCATTTTCATTTGTCTCCAGATAATATTTGATTTCTTCTTTAATTTCTTCAATGATCCATTGTTTGTTGAGAAGCGTGTTGTTTAGTCTCCACATTTTTGCACCTTTCTCTGCTTTTTTCTTGTAGTTGATTTCTAGTTTAATAGCGTTATGATCAGAAAAGATGCTTGATATTATTTCAACTCTCTTGTATTTATTGATGTTTGCTTTGGTTCCCAAAATATGGTCAATCCTTGAGAATGTTCCATGTGCACTTGAGAAGAATGTGTAACCTGCTGTTTTTGGATGAAGTGTTCTATATATATCTATTAAGTCCATCTGGTCTAATTTTTCATTTAATTCTATTATTTCCTTGTTGATTTTCTGTCTGGATGTTCTGTCCATTGGTGTTAATGGTGTGTTGAGGTCCCCTACTATTATTGTATTGTTGTTGATGTCTTCTTTTAGTTCTATTAAGAGTTGCTTTACAAATTTTGGTGCTCCTGTGTTGGGTGCGTATATATTTATAAGTGTTATGTCTTCTTGGTGGAGAGTCCCTTTTATCATTATATACTGTCCCTCTTTATCTTTCTTTATCTGTTTTGCTTTGAAATCTACCTTGTCTGATATTAGTATAGCGACACCTGCTTTCTTTTGTTCATTATTAGCTTGGAGTATTGTTCTCCATCCCTTCACTCTGAGTCTGTGTTTGTCTTTGGGGCTGAGGTGTGTTTCCTGGAGGCAGCATATTGTTGGATCTTGTTCTTTGATCCATCCTGCCACTCTGTGTCTTTTGATTGGGGAGTTCAATCCATTTACATTTAGAGTGATTATTGAGACGTGGGGGCCTACCACTCCCATTTTGTGTCTTGTTTTCCGGTTTTCTTCAGTTTCCTTTGTTTCTCGTCCCATGGTTTAATCTGTTCTGATGTAGAGCTGCTACTCTCTGTTGTTGTCCTTCTACTTATCTCCTCTGCTCTTGGTTTTGTAGCCCCTTTCCTTTTTTGGATTTTTCAGGAATGAGGGTTTTCCTGAGGATTTCCTGAAGAGGAGGTTTTGTGGCAATGAACTCCCTTAATTTTTGTTTATCTGGGAAAGTTTTTATTTCTCCATCGTATTTGAAGGATATTTTCACTGGGTAGAGAATTCTCGGCTGTAGATTTTCGTCCTTCAGATTTTTGAATATATCATTCCACTCTCTTCTAGCCTGTAAAGTTTCTGCTGAGAAATCTGCTGATAGCCTGATGGGGGTTCCTTTGTAGGTTAGTTTCTTTTGCCTGGCTGTCCTTAATATTTTCTCCTTGTCGTTGACTTTTGCTAGCTTCACTACTATATGCCGTGGAGTTGGTCTTCTTGCATTGATAAAGTTTGGAGATCTATTGGCTTCTGTCACCTGAAGATCCATCTCCCTCACCAGATTTGGGAAGTTCTCAGCCATTATTTCTTTGAATAGGTTTTCTGCCCCTTTCTCCTTCTCTTCTCCCTCTGGTATACCTATAATCCTTACGTTGCATCTCCTAATTGTGTCTGATAATTCTCGGAGAGTTTCTTCATTTCTTTTAAGTCTTGCTTCTCTCTCCTCCTCTGCCTGCAACAATTCTATATTGCCATCTTCCAAATTGCTAATTCTTTCCTCCATATTATCAGCCCTACTGTTCAGAGCATCTAGATTTTTCTTAATCTCCTCTATTGTGTTCTTCATTTCCAATATTTCTGTTTGGTTCTTCTTTATCGTATCAAACTCTTTTGTGACATAGCTCCTGAACTCGTTGAGTTGTCGGTCAGAATTCTCTCTTAACTCATTGAGAATCTTAATGATGGCTGTTTTGAAGTCATCGTCATTTAGGTTATATATCTCATTTTCTTTGGGGTTGTTTTCTGTGTATTTGTTGCTTTCTTTCTGTTCTGGAGATTTAATGTATTTTTTCATATTGCTTGATGTTGTTGATTTGTGCCTCCGCATGGAGATAGAGTTTAGTTGCTCCTTTCACTTGTTTCAGCTGCTGCGGTGGGAGGAGCAGCTGTTTATATTTCACCAACCAGGAACCCTGTCCGTAGTTGCTAACTGGGCCTGGGCCCCTCTTCGTAGCCACAGTGGCCCTTTGGATTCCCTCCTCTGCCGTGGGGGCCGTCACAGGGGGGCTTCAGGCTGCAGGTGCCTACTGTTGCAGCCCACCTAGATGTGCTCTCTCCTTGGGGTCTGCAACGGTGTTATGGGCTTTTCCAACGGCCAGGGGTGGGATCACTTATATTTGTCGCTCCGTTGCTGTCGGCAACCACCAAATCTCACTTGTCCTCTATGGGTCGCAGGAGAGCTATTGGCATCTTCTACAGTCTGTGGTTAGTACACCTAGCTATGCTGCTTTTGCCCTGGGGTCTTCCAGCCTTGTGGCTGGCGGCTGGGTGCCTTCTACTGGTGCTGTGCAGAGGCTTTCCCTAAGGCTGCTGTGAGCCTGTAGGGTTTCCCCCTAGGCTACTAAGCTGGGTCTCTGGAACTCTCTCCAGCCCCAGTCCTCTCTGAGATCTCTGGCAATCCCTAGCCTCACGGGGTGGGCAACGGCAGCTGGGGGTCGCACCGCCCTCTGGGATTCTCTCCGGGCCTCTCCCGGAGCCGTGAATGTTCAGCGTGGCCCCTCTGCTAAC